>NC_069079.1:66654361-66957391 GCF_025698485.1 Gossypium arboreum | reverse complement strand
TTCAATTGACGCTGAGTGTAGGGTTTTTTTAAAACCAAAAATTATCCATATTTCACTTACCCCTAGCCTAGCCACGTTACAACCCTGATAAAGACCTATTGATTCAAACTCCTCATGCTACCTACATTAGTGGAGAGAAATTGCTACGATCAACATATGAAGACATAAGTTAAGCTTAATGATTGCAGCTTAGTCTCTAATAAAGGAATAAAAATCAAATTGGTAAGGATTAACATGTCTTTATTACAAAAGCATTCAGTCTAAATTTATCTATAATAATAAGTGGTTGAATTTAAGTTGAACAATATGCATACTTAAGTAGCATAACTAACAGATTTCTTGTCTTTGAGCATAAGTATTTTAAGTTCATAATTTTGGGAAAAATGTTGTTCTGAAGGAATTTTTCAAAGGTGTTTCCGAGAGATTCTTTTCAAAATTTGCGTATTACTCGGGATGAGCAATGAATTAAGTTTGGGGGTGTGGAAACACAAAAAATTATATACTTTTTCATACCCAATTCTACTTAAATTCATGCAAATTCGGTTAAATTCTTGTCCAAAAAATAATTAAATATTATAAAATAACTAACTTATGTTAAAAAAATGAACATTATGAATTTTAATTAATCTTGTAGTTAATTTTGATTAAATTTGGTTATTTTTGACAGAATTACAAAATTGGAGAAAAAGGGCCCGGTGAACACTGCGAGAAGAACAAAATCGAGAGCAATTTAAAGTATCGAGGCCAATTAATTTCCAGCCCAAGACGGTCCAGAAATGTGTATTAATTCATAATTAAATTAATTTTAATTTATTTACTATTTAATTTAGGTTAAATGAATTAATTTTAATTAATTATGAAGAAAGGGCCTAGTGAACCGCACTGGTTGAACCGAATGAAGTGAGCCGAACCGACCACTAATTGGGCTGACCAGAACCGTCCATTGGCTGACCCAAATAAAAAAATTAGTTGATAAAATATTATTGCAAAAAGGCCCTTGAAAAACCTCCAAATTACGTTCAAGCCCCACCTTTATTTTAGGCTTTGTAGATTTGCCCCAGCCTATTTTTAGCAAGGTTGAAAGCTTCAATCTTGCCATGTGTGTGGCCGGCAATGGGAGGGCTCTCTTGGCTACTAAATTTGCTGTTTTTAGCAGCCCTCTTCAGCTATAAAAGCCACCCTATGCTACCCATTTCAAAGCATCCCTCAACATCCCTCATTCCACAACATTCTCTCATCCTCTCTTCACTTCTCTCAAGTTTCCTCTCCATTTTTCCATCCCATTTTCCCTTCCTCTTGTGCAGATTTCCTCTCTTGAGAAAGAGGTGTTCTTCAGCCATCTTGGGCAGCAATCAAGGATTCATATAAGCCTTGCTCGGCAAAGACAACAGAGACTAAGAACGGAGCAACAGTCGAGCTACAGAGAAACACTAGATTTGCTTTCTATTCCCTTTCTTTTTAATTTCTGTTGTTTTTATGATGAACATATCTATGAAAAATATTGTTGTTGAAATGGTTATTTTAATCAATTTAGCTTGAATTTAATTTGTGTTGGGTTGATTATATTTTGCCTTCTTGAATTATTAAAATAATGTTTATGCTGTTATAGGCCTCAGTGAAATGCTTGATTAAGTAAAATCATGTTTAGGTTATCTGGTATTATAATTGTTTAGATAACTAAAGAATTAATTGTTTAAACGGATTGAAATTGCAATTAATGGACTCAGTGCTGAATCAGTGCATGTTTAATTCTTCTAAGGTAACTAAAAATTAAATTAGCATTGTATTTGGCGATACATATGAATTGCATAACTTGCAAGATTGTTGTGATTAAATTGTTTCAAGGTATGGCTACTTTGTTACTTCACATGATCTTTTACATGTTTGTTAAGTTGAATTAATCTGTTGAATCGACATAGGAATATGCGAGGGATAATTTAATTCAATAAGTATGTATGTGCGATAGCATGTTTACTTTATTAAATCTGTTTAGTTGGTTGAATTGGCATAGGGATATGTTCAAGAGATAAATGGAATTCTTTTAATTAGTAAATATGTTCATAAGTTAGCAAATTACTAGGTTGCCGTGAATTTTTTCATAACAGCATAAGCACGAATTTAATATTTCTAAGTTAAAAAGGTATAATTAATCCAACACAACTATATCATCTTGATTAAATATTAATTGAAATCGTGCACTAGAACTCTTTTATTTTATTTAAATTGTTTGCTTAGTTTTAAAATCTTAGTTTATAAATCACTCTTTTCAAACCAAAATTATTTTTACCTCACCAAAGTGTTCTAATTAATTTCATAAATATTGCTTTTTACAGTCCCTGTGGGTATGATAACTCGACATTTACTTGTCAATTTATTACTTGTTACGATTGTGTACACTTGCACATTTCCATCGTTCCAATAATCTATCACAAGCTCATAATCTTTTAAGAATTTAAGCCATCTTTGTTGCCTCAAGTTCAAGTCCTTTTGACTCATCAGATATTTCAAACTTTTATCGTCTGAATAGACATGGCATTTCTCCCAAAATAGGTAATGTCGCCAAATCTTCAAAGCAAATACAATAGCGGCTAATTCTAAATCATGCGTAGGATAGTTCTTCTTATGGGGCTTTAGTTAAGCTACTACCTTACCTTCTTGCATAAGGACACAACCTAGTCCATTCAAGGATGCATCACTATAAATCATGAATTCTTTCCCTGATTCTGGTTGTACTAACACTGGTGCCTTGGTTAACAACGCTTTCAGTTTCTCAAAACTCTATTGGCACTTCTTCGTCCATTCCAAATTAACATTTTTTTGCAATAACTTCGTCATTGGGGTGGCTATCATCGAAAATCATTTCACAAACCATCTGTAATAACCGGCTAAATCCAAAAAGCTCTTAACTTCGGTTACATTCCTCAATGGCTTCCATTCGACAATAGCACAAATCCTACTGGGGTCAACTCGTATACCATCTCTTGAAACAATGTGAGCTAAAAATCCAACCTCTTGAAGCCAAAACTCGCTTTTTCTAAACTTCGCATATAACTGCTTATCCCTCAGAGTCAGCAAAATAGTTCTCAAGTGTTCGACATGCTCTGCCTCATCCCTAGAATAAATCAGAATATCGTCGATAAACACCATAACAAACTTATCTAAATATGGTTGAAAAATTCGGTTCATTAAATCCAAAAACATGGCAGGAGCATTCGTTAGTCGAAATGGCATAACAAGAAACTCGTAGTGGCCATACTTTGTTCTAAAGGCAGTCTTAGGCACATTAGACTCTTTCACTCATAACTGGTAATATCCAGACCTCAAGTCTATCTTAGAGAACCACGTCACTCCCTTCAATTGATCGAACAAGTCATTAATTCTTGGAAGAGGATACTTATTTTTTATTGTCGCCTAATTGAGCTGCCGGTAGTCAATGCATAATCTCATAGAGCCATCCTTCTTTTTCACGAATAGTACGGAAGCGCCCTACGGGGAAAAGCTTGGTCTCCCAAAACCCTTGTCGGTCAGCTCTTGCAACTGTGATTTCAATTCTTTCAGTTCAATCGGGGCCATCCTATATGGGGTAATAGAGATAGGTGCTGTCCTTGGCATTAGCTCAATACTGAATTCAACTTCTTTAATTGGAGGTAAACTCGAAAATTCCTCCAGAAATATGTCCGCATACTCGCACACAATTGACACTAATTTGATTTTCAATTCGGACTCCTTTGTATTCAATATATATGCCAAATAAGATTCATACCCTTTTCTCATATATCTCTGAGCAACCATCGAAGATATCATCATTGGAGACTTATCCGCATCATCTGATTCAACCTGAAGAATTTCACCTTTTTCACATTTCAGTTCCATATCTTTCTATCTACAATTCACTATAGCCTCATGTAGTGTCAACTAATCCATACCCAGTATGACATCAAATTCGTCAAACGACAACAACATCAAGTCAACCGAAAAACAATGATCTCTAACCATCAAAGGACATTTATTACATACTTTATCAACTATCACATGCTTTTCTAACGGGTTAGAAACCTTAATTACAAGTTTTGTAGACTCGGCAGGTATATTCAAACTAGATACCAATTTCATACACACATACGAATGAGTGGAGCCAGGGTCTATCAAAGCAATAACATTAGTATCATAGAGAGAAAATTTACCAGTGATCACATCAGGAGAAGTTGCATCTTCGCTTGCATTTATGGCATAAGCTCTAGCCAGAGCCCTAGCTTTGGACCTCACTGCTGTGTCTCGTGTCACATTCTTACTACTGGATTCATTCCTGGAATTTCTCGAGGGTTTTCCCTTAGAAGTTGCCCAACTCTGTCTTGGACTCTGAAATCTTTCTTTTTCTATCATCTCGAGACAGTCCTTAATAAAGTGGTTTAAAGAACCACATTTAAAACATGATCCCTCACTCACTCTACAGTTGTTAAAATAATGTCTACCACATTACGGACATTCAACCTTGGAAGGTTTAGAGTTACCCACGCTTGCCACAGATGTAGCCTGAGATCTAAAACCCGAATTCTGCTTCCTACAATTCCCGTATGAATGTCTAGCTGACACATGTGAATGAGAATACATTTCTATAGATTTCTTAGACTGGGATAGCAATGACTTACTCATGTACCTCTTTCTTGTATCTCTTGCATCGGACTCGGCTTTCTTCCTTTCTTTAACCAAGTCTTCAGCTTTACAAGCCCGTTCAACAAGTACCACAATTTCTTTCAACTCAAGAATACCCACTAATGTCTTAATATTCTCATTGAGTCCATCTTCAAATCTTCTACACATCTTCGCTTCAGAGGGTACACACTCCCGAGCATATTTGCTAAGTTTGACAAACTCTCTCTCATATTCACTAACTGTCATACGGCCTTATTTCAATTCTAGGAATTCCTTATGCTTTTGTTCGATGAATCTTTCACTAATGTATTTCTTTCGAAATTCCTCATGAAAGAATTCCCAAGTAACCTTCTCTGGTGGTACACAGATATCAGTGTTCTCCACCTGTGATACCCTACATCTCTCAACAGGGATATGGCACATTTCAAGTGTGACACCCCTAATTTGACCCTAGTCGAAAAGTGGTTTCGGGACCACAAGACCGAGTCATAAAAATAATTAGCTGTCATATTTGATGCTCATTATATCTACATATGCATGTGTGAAAATTTCATGTTTGAATTTTGTTAATTGTGAGTGAATTTTATTAAATAGGACTTATGTGAGAAAATTTAGAAATGTGCTAGGCAAATGTAAGTGGCCTATTTATGCATGTTGCAAAATAATTGTACTTGCATGTCAAATTCCCCACTCTAGAGGAAGTGACCGGCCATGATGGTATGGGATACAAAAAAATATGCATTTTGTATTAATATTATAATGACTACATGGTTTTATAATAGGAAATAAGTATTAGAAAAAAAGAAAAGAAAGGAAAGCCATACATTCTCACCTTGTTCTTGCCGAATGTTGGAGAAGGAAAGAAGAAATATGCTTTGAGGATTTTAGCAAGATAGCAAACTAAAAATCCAAGGTATGTGCATTGGGTCATAGAGGAAATTGAATCAAAATTGGTTGATCTTTGTCCTCCATTGCCGTAGCCTAAAGGGAGGAGAGAGGAAAGTTTGGTTGCTTTGATTTTGGCTTAGAAGATGGCTAGAGTAAGGTATGTGTTGAGCGATTCTTGAAAATCTATGCATGTTTGAGATGATTAGTTCAAACTCTACTTGTCCCACAGATTAAACTTAGAATTTTGAGGTTTGAGATTCAGTCAATAAGCTTGAAACTCATAGTAGTTTGTTTTGGTAAGCTTGGTATATGGATGTTATATGTTTTGGTATTAGATGGGAAATGGTTGATGTAATAATCATTATGTGTATACATTTTCATAGCATGTTTAATTGGTTCGGCTAAGGTTTTGTATAGGTAAAACATATATGAATTGGTTGTTGTGTTTAATACGGGTAGTAATATGTGAACTAGCGTTCAATGATATAAGGCTGTGTTCGAATGTGATTAAGTTAATGACATTCGGTTATGAGATGGATGACATGAATTATATTTATGAGCTACATTGTGATTCGACACTTACGAATATATGCATATATTGAATTGGTTTGATGTATTAGTTGAATTATATGTTATAAGACAAAACGATTGGAATAAGGTAATTGAAAATTCGGTTGTGGTCTGTGTTCGTTGGTAAGTATAAAATATATGCATTTGGTTGTAAGTATTCAGTTACCATGATAAGACACTTGTTTATGTCATAAAAGTTAGTTTCATAAGCGAACTATTACATGGTATTAGCATACATAAGTGTTTGGCATTATCGTGTGACTTATGTAATTGTCTTGAATTTGATATCCGGTGTTGATTTGATTAATCACTTTGTAAATATTTATAAAAATATTAGTTTGAATAAAGTATCGATATGTGATTGCCAAATGTGATTGTTAAGTGAATAATATTGGTTAAGTACTTAAGCAAATCTATCGTTTTAATTAAGCTTAAGAGCAAAGAGGATCAAAGTCGGATAGGGGAAAAGAGGAAGTAAACGAATAGCCGTGGATATCTAGTCGTCGACCACTTTCGAGGTAAGTCTTAAGTGATTAAAAGTTGAGTAAATTCAATCATAATAGGACATAATGAGTTGATTTAATAAGATATGATGCGGCCATGATATGTCTTAAACCCAAATGGTAAGTTCATAAGTGTTTGGACTTGGAAATTTAAGAGCAAATTGTAATAATTTGCTTGGACAGTAGCAGTAATGTGATTTTAGAAAATCACTATAAATTGTTGGTGTGGAATTATAGGCTGAATAAAATATGTAATCAAAGCTTAGTTGGTCTAGTTTCTTATAAAAGAGACCGTGGAAGCAAAGAAATTTCATATGAAGAGATATTTAAAGTTGTGCGGGACAGTGTCGGAATGACTCCGAAATCCCCTGTTCTGTTTTTGGAAAATCATTATAATTTGTACAAAAATGGTTATAAGATAAGATTTATATGCTTAGACTCCTTAATGAGTCTAGTTTCAAATGGAATCAAATAGAACACATTATGAATTCTTTACAATGAAAAATTTGATTCGTAGCGAAGAGTGGTCAGATTAGTCAAACAGTGAAACAGGGGAAACTTTAAGAAAAATATGGTATTGATTGGCCAAACCAAAAATTCTGAAAATTTCATGGATGGAAGATATATGAGTCTATATTCTGAGAAAATTAACGGCAAGTGATTTGGAGTCTTGTAGCTCCAGGTATAAATAATTTAGTGACCATTGCTCAGGAAAACAGCTCGTAGCGAATATGTGATTTTGTTGTAAACATGGATAAAAACTTGTTTTAGTTGCTCATAAGCTATTGATTGATCCCATACTTGAATTCTAAATTGTGATATTGTAAAATGATACATGAGTGTTAGATGGATCTTTGATATCAAAATTTGTGAAATTGTAAGTTTATGAGTATTCGAATATGAAATGATAGAATGGCGTGAAATTGAATTATTCGTTGGAAAATGATTGATGTAGATTCGGCCAAGACCAAGTCTGTACATAATAATATATGTGATAAGGCCTAATGGCCGATGTGATGAATGTGAAAATGTATACATATATGATAAGGCCTAATGGCCGATGTGATGAATGTGAAAGTGTATACATATGTGATAAGGCCTAATGGCCGACGTGATGAATGTGAAAATGTATACATATGTGATAAGGCCTAATGGCCGATGTGATGAATGTGAAAGTGTATACATATGTGATAAGGCCTAATGGCCGATGTGATGAATGTGAAAGTGTATATATATATGTGATAAGGCCTAATGGCCGATGTGATGAATGTGAAAGTGTATATATATGTGGTAAGGCCTAATGGCCGATGTGATGAATGTGAAAATGTATATATATGTGATAAGGCCTAATGGCCGACGTGATGAATGTGAAAGTGTATATATATATATATGTGGTAAAGCCGAATGGCTAATGTGAATGTTGTAACATGTGATTAAGTGTACATGAAACTTAGAAATATGTTCCGGGTGAGACCCGATGACTACGTGTGGAGATTATGTCCGGGTACGACCCGATGACTATGTGTGGAGATTATGTCCGGGTGAGACTTCGTAATAAGAATTGCTTATAAATATACGCAATGCGAAAGGTTAAACAGGTATGTACTCCAAGTTTATATATGATGCATACGAGAGCAATCTATGGGACTATTCCTATGATTATGTGACATCGGATTAGTGTGAGAGGTTATGTGAAATCATACGATATATCTATGTCACATGAGCTCACTTTTATGTGAGAGTTTATTTGCCTATTGTATATGATGAGATGTGCATATTCGGTAAAGGGATGGTATGCCCGAAGGAAGAGTGAAATAAAATACGAACAACTATGTTATAATTTGATTGTTATCTGTTGACACTGCTTAAAACTTACTAAGCATTGTAATGCTTACTCCGTTTACTCTGTTTCCTCTGCCTTATAGGTCTCATTGCGAAGCTATAGGCTCGGGGATCGTCAGCAACTAGTCACACTATCACTATCCACTGTTTGGTACTGTTATGTTTTGGAATATCTTATGGCATGTATAGAATAGACTAGTAGTGAGAGGATATTTTGGTTAATGTATAGGACTACTCTTTCGTTTGTTGGTCATAGACCCTTTGATTTTGTACAAATTTGGATAGCCATGCGAAAATGGCTTGTATACACTTTGGCATGGTATCATAATCATTTTGTATGTTGTTCATTAAGAGATGTGGAAATGTTTGGAATCGATTAGCCCTTGGAATGGTTAATCGTGATCATCTTTTGTGCCATGTATGCTAAAAGGGCTAGTTGAATCAAGGAAATTATGAAGTAGGTAAAATCTACCTTAAGGACAGAGGTTGACAGCTGCAGTGATGTGGATGTGAAAAATACTAAAAATAGTAGGAATGGAATTAAATAGTGAATAAATTATTTAAATGAACCTTGATGAATCTACTTTCATATGGAAGAAACGAAACGGTCATATGAGTTGTATGTTAAGAGATATTTAGGTTTTCGTGAAACAGGGCCAGAACGGTTTCTGGATTCCCTGTTCTGACTTTGGAAATTCATTGTAAATTAACCAGAGATAATTAGGAGTCATGCCATATATGTATAGATTCTTCTTTGGGTTTAGTTTCTATATAAACAAACGGCATCAGTATTGAAGCCCTGTACAGGGAGTTATCCAGGTCGTAATGCATGAAGGTCAGTGTAGTCGCACCCTGTAGCAGTGGAGACTTTAACTAATAAACTGTACTAATTGGCCAGACCAAAAATTCTAGGAAAAACTTTGTAGATGCATATATGAGTCTAGTTTCAGGGAAAAATTATAAAACTGGTTTTCAAGTTTTGGAACTCAAGATATGATTTTTAAAGTGACAGTGACGCAGTTAGCCAACTGCCTGGAAAATTTTTAAATGGACTGCGAAAGTGAATGGTTTAAGCCGTTAACCCCTCGTGTCTGACTCCGGCAGCGGACTCGGGTACGGGGTGTTACATCAAGCACTCCTCGGGTGTACATGATAATTCTTCGAATACCTGAATTGAGTTTTCTAACCAGAACTCAGCTCTTTCAGGGTCATCATTGGCATTTGCCCTAAATTTTTCGGCCCGTTGTTTCTGAATTCTATCAATAGTTGTTCTAGTAAATCTCATGAAATCTATATGTTGAGGCATCACAGGTGCGGGTTGAAGATTTAGGGGAGGTTGAGCATTCAGGTTCATTTGAACGAACTCCATATACCATGCATTCATATGTGAAGGAATGCCTCTTTGCCTCCTCCTCTACTAACACTTTCGGGTCTACTTTCAGATGGCACCACTCCTTCCACTAGAGCAAGCGCATTACTTTCTACGTCATCCGCCACTGCTCTATCAGAATCCATTTGCTATATGAAAACACATTTTAATATTGTTAGGAGTCGTCACACTATCATTACTTATATATACATGTATGGAATGTATAGCTAGACTCAAATATGCTAGGTTAGTCTGAGAATCAACTAAACCATACCTCTGATACCACTAAATGTAACACCCCTTACCCGTACCCAAGACCGGGACAAGGTACGAGGCATTACCATACATAAACAAAACCTTTTAAAAAATACGGGTCATCAAATTTCATTCCAAATTGAAACCGATTGAATAAGATCATATTATCCTTATTATGGACCTACGGGGTGCAAAAAGTTCATTAAAAGCAATCCAAAACTAAATCGAGAACTTAAGAAAATTCTAAGAAAATTTTTAGGTTTAAGCCTCACACGCCCGTGTGGAGGTAATGCACATGCCCGTGTGCTTTGGGACACTCCTGTGTCCCGAACCCGTATGGAATTTCTAGAATTTATTTTCCATTTCGAGCCTACAGGGGTTTTCATACGGCCGAGCACACGCCCGTGTCCTTACATGGTGTAGACACGTCCGTGTCATCACTTGTGTCCAAAAACCTGGACATTCTGTTTATGATGTCATCACTCATTTAGGGGCACACAGCCAAGGCATGTGCCCGTGTGCTAGGCCGTTTCCTCCACACGGTTGAGACACACGGTTGTGTCTTTGCTCGTGTGTTTACTACCATGCCTACTGACTTAGAAATTTTAGGTGCAGGGGACACACAACCATTCAACACGCCCATAGAGCAGACTGTGTGTCACACATGGTCTAGACACACACCCATGTGTCTACCCTTGTGGACCATTTAAAGGCTATTTTCCAAGCCAATAGTCACCCACAATCACTCATATATTCAAACATACTTTATGACAAGAAACACTGCATATTCAAGCACTTAAATATTCCACACCATGGCACTCTTACATCTTCATAAAGTCATCCTATTGCATATTCATTTGTTACACTATTTAGAGGCATTCCACACCAATTTCATGCATTATTAAACTTGTTATCATGGCTTGAAATTGTGCAATCATACTTATAGTCATTTTAAGCCATTAGGTCATCTCTTATCCTTTAGCAACCAATTCATACTTTACCATACATTCATCGATCAACAACATATCATGTCATATCATGCACTCACCTAGCAATAACATATCCTACCATCAAAACACTAGCACATGCATGCATGGGTAATTAGATTATTGTAACGCCCCAAAAAAATCTGGAAACCCAAAAATCCCGAAATCTTGAATTTTCTTCTTTTCTGTGCTTAATAATTTTGGTTAAGTGCTAATTACGCAAAGGTAGGTCTTGGTTAAGGTTTGAGTTCGGATCTAGGGGTAGAAGAAATATAGATTAATAATTAAAAGGACCTTGTTGGTAAGTAGTTGGGCTTTTAAATAAAGACAAGGGAAAATGACATCAAAAAGCTTTGTGGAGGAGTGGCTAAGTGACGCTACTTAAAGTGTAGGGAGGTGGCGTTAATAGCTAGCAAGGAAGTCCAAGGTTCGAATCCTAGTCTAATATTTTGGGAGTTTAATTTTTGCCTTCTAGAAGATTGGAAGTAGCGTGAAAGGGGAGTGTTCAGAAGAGAATTTTGAAGAAATAAATTGGGGAGTTATTAGGAGAAGATGAGAAGGGGGAAGTGATGGAGCCAAATGGGGAATTGCGCATGGGAAAATTTGACTATAAGGGTTATAAATAGGTGCCGAATGCTAGGGTATGAAGCTAATGCCGAATTTCCTTCACCCTGTTACCAGAAACTCTTTTCTTTAGAAGTCGAAAACCCTCTGCCTTTCTTTTATTTTTCTTCTTCCTTATGCTGAATCCTATTCTTCCAGTGCCTCATTGCTAACTTTTCTTTCTTTCTCCATGGATCTGAATAACCATCTTTTGCCATACAAAATCGTAAAGGGCCGAACCTCTTTGGTCGAATACCCTTGGTGCAATCACTACTCCTTCTACTTCGGTCAAATCTAGTGTAACTGTTGTTCTGCCAATTGGTTTCTTTGCTAAGTATCGAATATTGTCCTTCACTCTTTCTAATGAACTGTGGTAGGGAATTAGTATCGGATCTCGGATCTTAGCTCATTGCCGTATTGCTCCTTAAGTGTTGCGGTTTTGGTAAGTATTCCTCATCCATTGGCTAAGGTTGGCCGAATAGCCATAGTAAGGTAAGGGGGCTTGTGTTGGATATGAGTCACTTATCATTCTAGTTTTAATAGTTATGATTGGTACAGATCTAGGAGTTGATCATGGTTAGTGAAGGGACTGTTATACTTATCACACAAGGTAAGGTCAAGGTGAGATCCCGGCTTTTGGTAAAGTATTCGATAAGTATGTGAGATTAATCTTTAAGTGATATCGATTGTAGGTTTGGATAAGGAAATCGCAGCACACTTGCCTACCAGGTGTGTACATACACTGCACACACACTATGAATCGGCAAAAGCCGAAATGCCGAAATGCTAAAATGCCGAAAGTTTGGCTACGGTAGTCTTACGAGTGCATGAATACTCGTAAGGGGGAGACCAATAGGTTGCCTGAGACCCACGAGTGATTTCGTGGAATTGGGTTGTGATTTGGCCATACGGGCCAGAATGGGCTAAATGGGCCCGATAAGATATATGGCCCATAATAGGCAAAAATTGAATATTGATGCTATGTGATAGGAACTTGTATGTGAGCATGAATATGAATATGACTGGGCCTAATGAGCCATATAAATGTGATTTGGGCCTAATGGGCCATATGAATATGAATGGGCTTAATGGGCCAGATACAGTATGTGAATTTGTTTGGGGCTTTGTAAGGGGTTTTGGGCCTAGTATATGATAACTACATAAGACTTAATTCATGTATTGCGATCGTGAACAAGTCATAGGGTTAAACTGTGGCAACAGGTATATGCATGTTTAGGATTGGATCTAGGGAGAGCTTGGTACTTAAGCGGTCTTAATGATCCACCTCCTCTTCTCTGGAATCCTACCTGGTGCATAGTATTCGTTCATCTTAGCTCACGGGACTTGTTCATGGGCCAAAGTAAGTGAAAACTGTAATTAAAGGAAAATTACCGAAATACCCCTAGGGGAAAAATGACCAAAATACCCCTAGTTGTTGAATGTAAGTTTTATGGATGTGACATGCATGTATATGCGTTCAGCTTAGGTTGCATATGGGGTGGGAACTACGGAAAGGAGGAATTATATGAGGATCGCATGGTTGCCTGACAATCGTGGATCCACCGACGGCTTTTAAAGCCCAATATGTAAATGAAAGTAGTTTTGAAACCAGGCTACCATTGGTGTGTGGGCTGGGTAGGTCGATATTTATATCCCTACATGGTGTGACGGGGGACGGAGCTGGTGTGTAGCGGATGTATAATTTGGATGGGATTGCACTGCATGTTTGATGGTTTCTCTTTGAATGCTTATTTTTCATTGAGGGTTGTTGTGACAACCCGAATTAGGGCCTAATCGGAATAGTGGTTTCGTGACCACAAATCCGAGATAGAAATAATTGTTTTATAATTATTTTGGGGTTTATGATATGATTGCATGATTGTGTGAAAATTTCGTGATGAAATTCTATGCCTAAAGTGCTTAAATTGAAAGTAGGGACTAAATCGAATAAGTTGCAAAATTTGCATCCTAGAAGTTTTTAGTATGAAATTGTTTTGGAATATTAATTAGGAGGTCTTAAATAGCAATTTGACCAATTTTAAGTTCATGGACAAAATTAGGACATGGAAGGAATTTTGAAAGTTTAGTAAGGAGGGCATTTTGGTCATTTGGATATTAAATGAAATAAAATGGGAAAAATAACACAAAATTGATCATCATCCTCCTTAGTTGCTGCGAATTCTCCTCTCTCCATAGCTAGGGTTTCTTCAATTTTCAAGCTCCATAGTAAGTGATTCAAGCCCGCTTTTAATGTTCTTTACGTTTTTGGAATCCGGAAGCTCGATTAAGCTTATGCTAGTAATAATTTAACCTAGGGTTCACATTTGGAAAAATACCCATAGGTGAAATTTGTGTATTTTAATGTTTTATGATAGAATATGAGGTTTTAAATTATGTTAAATAACTTGTGCTACTCGGTTTTAAGTGAAAACGAGTAAAAGCAGCATAATCGGTAAAAATACCTATTGTTCATAACTATATGATAGAGTGAGAATTTGATGTTGTTGTAGAAGAGAAAATGTTCAGCATATCATAAAATATAAGAATAAGGGCTGAAATTAAATTCCGAGCCTAGGGGCAAAATTGTAATTTTGAAAAGTTAGGGGCAAAATGTAATTTTTCCATGATGTGATTTTGGATTGAAATAAATAGTATGAGTATTAAATGAGATAAATGTGTTATTATAGATCAAGAAAGACGTGGAATTGATCTCGAGCGGGGAAGGAAAAAGTTTTGGACTAAATTGCAAAATTTCCACATTTTGCACCAAGGTAAGTTTGTATGTAAATATTACAATAATTTCATGTACATTCTTATATTTCAGCCTATTATATAAATATACTAGCTGATGTTAAAATATAAATCGATTATTGGAAGAATGGAAATAAATATAGAGAGAGATCCGGTTGAACATTCGGAGAGATCGAATGAAATAGAGGGCGTAGCTAGGTCACATGTATGATGCTGAGTGCACATCATGTGTACAAGAAAGCTACGAGACACCTCAGTAGTAGCTAGGTCACATGTGTGATACGAGATGTATCCCATGTAGACAAGAGAGCTACGTGAAAGATAAATGTAGCTAGGTCGCATGCGTGATTCCAAGTGAAGGACACCATGTAGACAATAGACAAGAGAGCTACGTGAAAGATAAATGTAGCTAGGTCGCATGCGTGATTCCAAGTGAAGGACACCATGTAGACAAGAGAGCTACGAGACAAATCGGTTGGGTCGCATGAGTGGTACTAAGTGTTCACCATGTGTACAAGAGAGCCGAACTAAACGAAGTATGATGGTGGGGTGTGTCTTTGAAACCATTAAATATCGAGGATTGATCCGAATTGTTCAACGGGATGGTTTTGTGGTGATATTGTGGTTTGGACCTACATTTATAGTGAATGAAATGTGGTGAAAATGATTTGTGGTATATACATATATAAGATAAAATGAGGTTAGCATAAAGAATGTGTGAAAGAGTGAAATTAGCATTAAAACTGTTTTTAGATGGTAGCAGTGACGTGATTTTGAAAATCACCAAAAATAGGAGGAATATAATTAGAGGTTGAATGAGATGTGAAATTAAAGTTTAATGAGTCTACTTTCATATAAAAGAAACAGAGCAAGCAAAGGAATTCTATATTTTGAGATATTTACAATTGTATGTGACTTGCTCAGGATGAATACGTGATCCCCTGTTCCAACTTTGAAAAATCATTAAAAATTGTACAAAGAAAATTAAGAAATATAGTTTACATGCCTAAATTCCTTATTGAGACTAGTTTTAAATGAAACAGACTTCAGGGTTGTTTGAATTGTGTACTGAGAGAAATTCAATTTGTAGTGAACAGAGGTCAGATCAGGCGAGCTGTGTAACAGGGGAAAATTTAACTAATAAACTGTACTAATCGGCTGAACTAAAAATTATAGAAAAAAATCATCAAAAAGCTTTATGAGTCTAGATTCAGGGAAATTTTACGGATTTGAATTTCGAGTTTTGTAACTCGAGTTATGATTTATTTAGTGAATATGACGCAGCAGAGACAGCTTAATCAAAGTGGAATGAATAGTGAAGTTAAAGTAGATATACTTGAATTGTTGTGTAAACATGTTAGATTTTTTTAATTAGTATTTACATACTTACTTACTAAGCTATAAGCTTACTTTGTTTCTCTCTTTGTCTTATAGTGTTCTTCACTTGCTCGGGAGTTAAGGATCGTGAAGATCTATCCGCACTATCATACTTTAGGGTATTTGAACTAAACGTTTTGAATTATGGCATGTATAGTAGGCTTAATTATTTTGTTACGTGTCATATTTGTCTAGGTTTAAAATATTAGTTACTGATTTCGACCAGCTAATTTGTACAAGCCATTAAAGTTGGCTAATATTGTTCAAGACATGTATTATACGATGCACTATCAAATTGGATGACATATTTATATTTCGGTTATGTTTAATGGTATGTGTTATGTTCTGGTAATACCTTGTATCCTGTTCCGGCGACGGTAATGGGTAAGGGGTGTTACATTTAATGGTATCAGAGCCAGGTTTAGTCGGTTCTCGGACTAATAAAGTGTGTGTAAAAGTCTAGCTATACATGCCATAAAAATATTGTGATAGTGTGGTGACTCCTGATTATTCTAAACTGTGTTTTGTTTTAATATAGTAATGGATCCTGAAGGAACTACGGCTGATGATGCTACTAGTAATGCGCCGGCTCCCGCACAAGGGACCGCGCCTGTGGAAAGTAGACCTGAGACATTGAGACAAGGAGATGAGGCTCGGATGCCTTTCTCCAAATGATGAACAATTGGTATCTTGAATTTATTCGAGCAAATCCAAATGCTCAACCTCCTCCACCCCTCCTATACCTCGGGCGATTCTGTGCTGCTCAAGGTATAGATTTGGTAAGAATGAACAAGCCTCCGGTTGACAAGATTTGAAAACAAGGGGTCAAGAGTTTAGAGCAAAGGTCGATGATGATCCCGAGAAAGCGAATTCGGCTTGAAAATTCTACCCGTGTATTTGATGAGCTCTCATGTACACCCGAGGAATGCTTAAAGTGTGTTGTATCACTTTTGAGAGATTCGACTTACCACCGGTGGAAGACTTTGGTTGCAAATGGTGCCAAAAGAAAGAGTTACTTGGGATTTCTTCCAGAAGAATTTAGAAAGAAATACATAAGTCGTGATTTATTGATCAAAACGGAAGGAGTTCCTTGAATTGAAGCGGGGAAAATGTCTCAGAGCGAGTATGAACGCGAATTTGTAAGACTCAAAGAAGTATGCCTGTGAATGTGTGTCCACCGAGGCCATTATGTGTAGAAGATTTGAAGATGGGCTGAATGAGGACATTAAAGTGCTTGTAGGAATTATGGAGTTGAAAGAATTTGTAGTATTGGTTGATCGAGCTCTTAAAGTCAAGAATTGAACAAAGAAAGAAGAAAAGTCGCTATTGAGGCCCGAGATGTCGAAAAAGACAGATAAGCAAGCCATTTCAATCTCAACCAAAGAGGTCCAAAGAGACAAACCCTCGAATGACAGTTTCAATTGGGGATTCACACGAGATCGTGGTAGAGCATATTCGGGTCTAAAGCTCAAGCTACTTGGTGGCAAGTGTGGGTAATGTGCGACCTAGAAAGCTCGAGTGTCAACAATGTGGCGAGCAACATTATGGTGAGTGTTGGGGACCGAGCGAGCTTGTTTCAAAGTTGGTTCTCATGAGCATTTTATTAGAGATTGTCCGGAGAAAGTTAAAGAAGAAAGCTTTGAGTGCTAGATGAATACCACCGCTAGTAGAGGTAGACCACCGAGAAATACTGGAGGTGGGACTAGTAGTAAAACGGTGATGAAAGATTTAACGGCAAGATCAGAAGCTAGAGCACCTGCTAGAGCTTATGCTATACGTGCCCGAGAAGATGCATCATCTCTCTATGATACTATTGTTATTGCATTGATTGATCCCGGGTCCACTCATTCCTATATTTGCATGAATTTAGTATCCAATAAAAAGTTGCCTGTTGAATTTACTGAGTTTACGATTAAAGTGTCGAACCCCTTAGGCCAATATGTGCTAGTTGACAAGGTTTGCAAGAATTGCCCATTAATGATTCAAGGTCACTGCTTTTCCGCCAACTTGATGTCATTACCATTTGGTGAGTTTGACGTTATCTTGGGAATGGACTGGTTAACATTGTATGATGCTAAGGTAGATTGTAAACAAAAGACACTAGAGTTGAAATGTGAAAATGGAGAAATTATGTGGGTTGAAACAGATGAATCAAATAAATTGCCTATGGTGATTTCGCATATGTCCGCACGTAAATACATGAGAAAAGGGTGTGAAGCTTATCCGCTTATGTAATGAATATTGAGTTGCCTCAACTAAAATTTGAATCGCACTGATAGTCCGTGAGTTTCGGATGTATTTCCGAGGAATTGCCCGGTTGCCTCCAACAGAGAGATAGATTTTGCCATTGATTTGTTGCTTGCATCGCACCGATCTCGATTGCTCCATATAGAATGGCTCATCGAATTAAAAGAATTGAAGGCTCGATTGCGGAGTTAACAGACAAGGGATTTGTGAGACCGAGTTTCTCTCCTGGGTGCTCTGATTATTCAGAAAGAAAAGGATGGTTCAATGAGACTTTGCATTGATTACCGCTCGACAATAAGGTGACTATAAAGAACAAATACCCGCTGTCGAGGATTGATGATTTATTCAATCGCTTAAAGGGCGCCACGTTGTTTTCAAAGATTGATTTGAGGTCCGGTTACTACCAAATGAGAGTTAAGGAGTCGATGTCTTGAAACCGCCTTTAGGACAAGGTATGGACATTATGAGTTTCTTGTGATGCCTTTCGCTTAACAAATGCTCCAGCTATATTTATGGACTTAATGAATCGGATCTTCCACCATATTTGGATAAGTTTGTAGTAGTGTTTATAGATGACATTTTAATTTATTCTCGAGATGAGTCTGAACATGCCGAACACTTGAGAACTATATTGCGATCTTGAGAGAAAAGAAACTGCTTGCCAAGTTTAGTAAAAGTGAGTTCGCTTCGTGAAGTCGGATTTTTGGGGCATATAGTCTCGGTGATGGTATTCGGTGGATCCAAGCAAGATTTCTGCGATCGTTGATTGGAAACCACCCAAGAATGTATCCGAGGTTAGAAGCTTTTAGGCTTAGCCGGTATTATAGACGTTTTGTTGAAGGATTTTCGATGATTGCCTCTCCTATGACTAAGTTGTTGCAAAAGAATGTTAAGTTTGAATGGATGATAAATGTCAACAAAGTTTTGAAAAATTGAAAGCACGATTGACCAAGCACCAATTTTAGTACAGCCCGAGTCGGAAAGGAGTTCGTAATTTATAGTGATGCATCATTGATGTGCCTTGGATGTGTGTTGATGCAAGAGGGTAAAGTGGTAGCTTATGCTTTGAGACAGTTAAAACCGCATGAGAAGAACTATCCTACACATGATTTGGAACTCGGCATTGTTGTTTTTGCCTTGAAGATTTGGCGACATTATTTGTACGGTGAAAATGCCGAATTTTTACCGATCACAAAAGTTTGAAGTACTTGATGAATCAAAGGATCTGAATCTGATGAAAGAAGATGGCTTGAATTATTAAAGGATTATGATTTAGTGATTGATTATCATCCGGAAAAGCAAATGTAGTTCTTGGCGCCTTGAGCGGAAATTTCTTTTTACTTTGAGAGCCATGAACACGGGGTTAGCATTGTCGATGATGGGTCAATCTTAGCGAGATGAGAGCTAAACCGTTATTTCTCCGATTGATTTGTGATGCTCAAAAGAATGATAGTGAGTTGCGGATCATGAGAACTCAATGCGAATCAAGTTACGACTTCAGATTTTCGAGTTGGACCAGATGACTGTTTGATGTTTCGAGACAGGATATGTGTGCCGAAAAACGATAAATTGATTCAGAAAATATTACATGAGGCGCACAATGGCTATTTATCAGTTCATCCCGGTAGCACAAAAAGTATAATGATTTAAAGAAGTCATTGGTGGCGGTATGAAAAGGGACATTTCAATTTGTAACCAAGTGTTTGATCTGTCAACAAGTAAAAGTGAACATCAAGTGCCTTGAGATTACTTCAACCGGTAATGGTGCCCGAGTGGAAATGGGACAAGATTACCATGGATTTTGTAACCGGTTTGCCTTTAACTCCTAAAAAGAAGGATGTTGTTTGGGTAGTGGTTGATAGATTAACAAAGTCAGCCCACTTTATACCAAAGACGTATCGATTACTCACTTGATAAATTAGCGAATTATATATTGCTGAAATTGTGAAGTTGCACGAGTACCTATGTCTATAATATCGATAGAGATCCAAGATTTACCTCGAGATTTTGGAAAAAGTTACAAGAAGCTTTGGGTACAAAATTGAACTTTAGTACCGCATTTCATCCACAAACAGATGGTCAAGCGGAAAGAGTAATCCGGTACTCAAGATATGCTTAGATGCTGTGTTTTAGAATTTGGAGGTAGTTGGGAGAAATATCTATCTTTGATTGAGTTTGCCTACAATAACAGTTATCAATCAAGTATACAAATGGCACCGTACGAAGCCTTGTATGGTCGTAAGTGTCGAACTCCTTTATATTGGACCGAGCTTAGTGAGAAACAGATTCATGGAGTTGATCTAGTTAAAGAAACCGAAGAGAAAATAAAAGTAATTCGGGATTGCTTGAAAGCTGCTTCAGATCGACAAAAGTCATATGCAGATTTAAAAGAAAAGAGATTGAATTTCAGGTGGGTGATAAAGTGTTCTTGAAGGTGTCACCATGGAAAAGATTCGAGATTTAGTCGAAAAGGCAAGTTGAGTCCGCGTTTTTTGGGCCGTCGAGATTCTTGAGAGAATTGGACCAGTGGCATATCGGTTGGCCTTACCGGCAGAGTTAGAAAGAATTCATAACGTGTTTCATGTATCAATGTTGTGACGTTATCGTTCTGATCCTTCACATGTGATTTCCCCAACAGAAATTGAGATTCGATCGGATATGACCTATGAGGAGAAACCAATAAAGATTTTGGCTCGAGAGGTTAAACAGTTAAGAAATAAAAGTATAGCTTTAGTGAAAGTATTGTGGCACAGACATGGGATAGAAGAGGCTACGTGGGAACCTGAGGAAGCTATGAGGAAACAGTACCCAAACCTGTAACACCCCGAACCCGAGACCGTCGCCGGAGTCGAACGCGAGGTGTTAACAGACTTCAACCCACTTATTGACAATTTTCAGACAAGCTGCCAATCTGAGTACTAGTCGCTCCAAAATTCATAACTTGAGTTTTACAACTCGAAAATCAGTTCCGTAAATTTTTCCTGAAACTAGACTCATATGTCCATCTACATATTTTTTTCTAGAATTTTTGGTCGAGCCAATTAGTACAGTTTATTAGTTAAAGTCTCGCCTGTTGTAGGGATCGACTACACTGACCTTTGTGCGTTACGAATTGGATATCTCCTGTACAGGGCTTCAATACTAATGCCGTTTGTTTCTATAAAACTAGACTCAGAGAGGAATCTACACATATATGGAATGACTCCTAATTATCTCTGGTTAATTTACAATGATTTTCCAAAGTTGGAACAGGGGATCCAGAAACCGTTCTGGCCCTATTTCACAAGAACTTTAAAATCTGTTAACTTATAACTCATATGACCATTTCGTTTCTTCCATATGAAAGTAGATTCATCAAGGTACACTTACATAATTTATTTGCTATTTAATACCATTCCTACTATTTTTAGTGATTTTCACATCCACGTCACTGCTGCTGTCAGCATCTGCCTTTAGTAGGCTTTACCTATTTCATACTTTCCATGATTCAATTGGCCCTTTTTACATACATAGCACAAAGCGTGATCATGATTAACCATTCCAATGGCTAATCGTTTCAAAATAATTCCATACCTCATAAGGGTCAACATACAAACGATTATAGTTCTATGCTAAAACGATATAAGCCATTTTCGCATGGCTATCCAAGTTTACACAAACCGGAAGGTACATGACCTTCAACAACGGATGGTCCTATACATGCCATTTCAAAGTTCAACCAAAATTTGTACCAAAATGGGGCTTCGATAGTGTGGATGACTTCGACTTCTTTGATCCCGAATCCGATAGCTAACGAGCGAAACCTATAAAACAGAGAGCCAAAGCAACGGGTAAGCATTTTAATGCTTAGTAAGTCTCAAGCAATGAAATCAGCTTTGACTAAGGTATTTTATTCACATGGCTAATTAAACCACTTTACTAATTCACATTCCCATACTCATACTTATTTCACATCACCGACCCTTATGTTCATACACAAAAGAACAACTTAGCCCAAGGCCTAGAGCTCGTTTATCAACTTAGCGCATACTTACTTGTAAGAATTCAATTAGTACAAGCACATACAAACATACCTCATTGCTGGAATTTTCACAAGTGTATAAGCTGAAATTTTCACAGCAAGATTGCTCACTTCGAATCACATACTTTCGGATTTAACCGGATATAGCGATCATACGATTGCCTTGGGTCATAACCCGGATTTGGTGACTTGCACAAAGGCCTTGGTCTTAGCCCGGATATATCAACTCATACGAATGCCTTCGGTCTTAGCCCGGATATATCAACTCATACGAATGCCTTCGGTCTTAGCCCGATATATCAACTCGCATTTAATGCCTTCGGTCTTAGCCGGATATATTTCCAATGTTCACTTACACATATATCAATATTCAAGACACGTCCATAGTTCATTTTCGTTACTAAAGCTCTAACACAAAATATCTATCAACCTTTACTATTTCGCTCAATGGCCACACAAACAAGGAGCATAATTTTGATATAATTCAAGTAGGGTCATCACAAGACTTACCTTGGATGTTGTCGAGCGATTTCGACGGCTATTCAACTACTTTTTCCTTCCCTTTATCGGATTTAGCTCCCTTTGCTCTTGAGCTAATTTACACAAATTTAACTTATTAAAATCTCATCATGATAGCTTATGGCCGAATATGACAAGGAGTGTAAATGGTCATATGGCCATCCTTTAGCTCAAATACACAATGGTCATGCACATTTTTACATCACAACAAGCAATTCAATACATTCAAACATCAACGTGAAGTTCAAAGTACTTGGCCCTTATATACATTAGGCATCAAAGTTGTATATGTACGAAATCATAAATCGAACTCAACACATTAGTTAATATTCCTCTTAGCCGAATTTTCTAAGCCAAGAATAGGCATCAATATGCTTGCCTCAAACCGAATGCATGCACACTAATTACCCCTCATGTGGCCGAATATACACTTAATACCACACAAAAAAAAACAGCATACATTTTACTACTAACACATTACATATCGTAATTCATTGCACATCTCTTATTTACTTCATAATCAACACATCATCACAAGCAAATATACACTTTGAATTAGTATATATGTCATACCAATCCATCATGTGCAAACATATATTCATGTAGGTGCAAGGGTCAATTCTCAAGTGGCTTATATCCAAATATATACACATTTCCAAAGCTTAAATCTTACTTACCATGCAACATGCATGAATTATACTTATGGATATATCATGGCGAATACCACAACACCACACCATTTCAATTTGGTCATGGTGAAACAAAGAACTTAGTATCTCATTCAAAAATGCTAAAAGAAAATCTAAGAATCTTCAATCCTCCATCACATGTATCACTTTCAAGCTTGTTATTTAACATGCAATGGCATTAACACCACATTCACTTTGGCCGAATTTCATTCCCATGACATAACAAGGATTTGAACCATGGGCTAACAAGAACATTAAGCTAGCAACTAAAAACATGCATGAACCTCAAACATACCTTAATCTTGATGCAAGTTTAGCCAACCTCTTCCTAATCCTCTTCCAAACCAAGTATGAAGCAAAACTCCTTCCTTAACCTTAGTATTTTCGCCAACAAGAGAGTGAAAAGAGATGAACAAAATTTTTCTTTCTTCCTTTAGGACATTCGCCAAGCTATGGAGGAAGATGGACACTTTTTTTTGTTTCTCATCTACTAACATTAATTGTTTATTCCATACCCCTTATTTTATTCTTTCCATCATAACCCATTTACTAAACATGTTTCATGACATGATTTTTGCCCATAAATCCTTGTCATGGCCGCCACTAGCTATTGGGGGAAATTTGACATGCAAGTCCATTGTTTTGCATGCATCCTTTAATTAGTCATCACACATTTCCCTCATACTTTCAAAGTTTATTACTAGGTCCTTTCTAGTGAAATTCACATCTATAATTCTAAATCAAAGCATAAAAATATCACACATGAGTTAACACACATTATAGGCAATAAAATAAATATTAAATTATTTTTATGCCTTGGTTTTGTGGTCCCGAAACCACATTTCGACTAGGGTCGTTTTAAGGCATCACAACTCTCCCCACTTTAGAAATTTTCGTCCCAAAATCTTACCGTAAATAGGTTTGGATATTGCTCTTTCATAGAGTTCTCGGGTTCCCAAGTAGCTTCTTCTATCCCGTGTTTGAGCCATAACACTTTCACTAGCGGAACCCTTTTGTTTCGCAACTCTTTCATTTCACGAGCTAGGATACTGAATCGGTTCTTCTTCATATCTCATATCGGCTTGAATTTCAACCTCGATGGACTAATTACGTGCGACGGATCAGATCTATAGCGTCAAGCATTGAAACATGGAAGACGTTGTGAATCTTTTCAAGTTCGAGGGGCAAGATCAAACGATATGCAATCGGGCCAACTCGTTCGGAGATTTCAACGGCCCAATGAATCTCGGGCTCAACTTGCCCTTACGGCCGAATCTCGAGTATCTTTTTCCACGGCGAAACTTTAAGAAACACTTTATCTCCCACGATACTCAATGTCCTTTCGTTTCAGATCCGCATACGATTTACGACGATCGGAGGCTATCTTGATTTTCACGGATTACTTTTACTTTACATTCAGCATCTTTAATCAAATCCACTCCAAAATTTTGTTCTCACCGAGCTCGGTCCAAAACAATGGTGTACGGCATTTACGCCTGCACAAAGCCTCGTAAGGCGCCATCTTAATACTTGATTGAAAACTATTGTTGTAGGCGAATTCAATCAAAGGTAGGTACCGCTTCCACGAACCACCGAACTCGAGGATGCAACATCTCAACATATCCTCAAGTATCTGAATTATCGCTCGGATTGACCATCGGTTTGGGGGTGAAAGGCGGTCTGAAATGCAACTTGGTGCCCAATGCTTCTTGTAATTTCTTCCAAAATCGCGAGGTGAACCTCGGATCTCTATCCGACACAATGTAAATCGGTACCCGTGTAATCTCACAATCGAGAAGCGTACAATTCAGCTAGTTTATCCAATGAAAATCCATACGCACGAGGGATAAAGTGAGCCGACTTAGTCGATCTATCAATAATAACCCAAATTGCATCCTTCTTACTTGTCGACAACGGCGGTCGGACACAAAGTCCATTGTGACTCGATCCCATTTCCACTCGGGTATCGTGATCGGTGAAGTAACCACGAAGGCACTTGATGCTCGCTTTCACTTGTTGACATATTAAACATCTTGCAACAAAGTCGAGATGTCTCGTTTCATACCATGCCACCAAAACCGACGTTTCAACTCATTGTACATCTTCGTACTCCCGGGTGGATTGCCATTCGGCTACAATGAGCTTCGTTCGAAATTATCGAAATAAGTTCAATTCTTTGGAACACACAACGACTTCAAACCTCAAACAATCGTCATCATCAATTTGAAACTCCGATTCCTTGTTCGAACACACTCAAATTTCGCTTTGCACGCAACTCCTCATCAACTTTACGAGCTTCACGAATTTGATGAGTCAACAATGGTTTGGTCATAATTCGCTACTAACACATTGTCGGGTAGGATAGACAAGTGTACATTCATCGCTCAGAAAGCAAACAAAGGGTGATTTCGGCTTAAGGCATCCGCAACCACATTAGCCTTTCCGGTGATAGTCAATGACCACTCATAATCCTTTAACATTTCGAGCCAACGTCTTTGTCGCAGATTTAAGTCTCTTTGAGTCATCAAATATTTGAGACTTTGTGATCCGAATACACATGGCACTTCTCACCAAATAAGTAATGTCGCCATATCTTTAAGGCGAATACGATGGCGACCAATTCGAGATCATGGGTGGGATAATTTTTCTCATGTGGCTTTAATTGTCTCGACGCATAGGCCACAACTCGACCTTCTTGCATCAATACGCAACCTAACCCAAGTAGGGAGGCGTCACTATAGATGACAAACTCTTTGCCGATTCGAATTTGTACTAATCTTTGGAGCTTCCGTCAAATGAGTTTTCAATTGGTCAAAACTTTTCGACACTTTTCCGTCCATTCAAACTTGACATCTTTCAAGCGGTTTAATCATGGGTGTGGCTATCATCGAGAATCCTTTTACAAACCGTCGGTAGTAACCGCAAGTCCCAAAAAGCTCGAACCTCAAGAATATTTCTTGGAGGTTTCAGCTTAAGTATGGCTGAAATTTTGCTTGGGTCGACTCGAATACCCGATCTGATACCACGTGACCCAAGAAGCTAACCTCTCTTAACCGAACTCACACTTGCTAAACTTAGCATATAACCGCTTATCCCGTAAAATTTGCAACACTAATCTCGGTGCTCGCATGTTCGGTCTCATCTCTTGAATAGACCAAGATGTCGTCGATGAACACAACTACGAACCGATCCAAATATGATCTGAAGATCCGATTCATCAAATCCATAAATACCGCGGGGGCATTAGTGAGCCCAAACGGCATCACTAAGAACTCGTAGTGACCATATCTCGCTCAAGGCGGTTTTGGGTATGTCCGAATCTCGGATTCATGAATCGATAATAGCCCGATCTCAAATCTATTTTTGAGAACACCGAGGCTCCTTCATTGATCGAACAAATCATCGATACGTGGTAACGGATACTTGTTCTTTATTGTCACTTTATTAAGTCGACGATAGTCGATGCACAACCTCATGGTTCCGTCCTTCTTTTCACAAACAACACCGGTGCACCCCAAGGTGAAAAACTCGGCGAGCAAAACCTCTATCCATCAACTCTTGCAACCGAGCTTTCAACTCCTTTAATTCCGTTGGTGCCATACGATATGGAGCTATCGAAATCGGTGTGGTCCTGTACAAGCTCAATGCCAAACTCTATCTCCCGAACAGTGGCAAACCCTAATTCTTGGAAAAAGCGTCCGGTATTCACAAACCACCGCAGCAGATTTGGGTTCTATTCCTAACTCCTTATCATCAAGTACATACGCAAGGTATGCTTCACACCCTTTTCTTACATATTTACGGGCCAACATTGATGATATTACGGTGGCAACCCTTCAAGTTCGTAGACTCAACTCGGATCATCTCGTTGTTTGCGCATCTCAAATCAATAGTCTTGCTTTTGCAATTCACAACCGCATCATGCACGGTCAACCAATCCAACCCAAGAATAACATCAAATTCATCGAACGGCAAAAGCATCAAGTCCACGGAAAGCAGTACCTCAATTACTAGGGGCATTTCTTACACACTTTGTCGACCAGCACATAACGACCCAAAGGATTTGACACCGAATTACGAACTCAAGAGACTCAATAGGCAAAGTCTTCTTGGATGCTAAGGTTTCGCATATATAAGAATGAGTAGAACCGGGGTCAATCAAAGCAATCACATTAGTATCAAAGAGAGTGAAAGTACCGTAATAACATCCGGCGAGGAGGCATCCTCGCGTCTTGCGTATAGCATAAGTCCTAGCTGGAGCGCGAGCCTCGGATCTGGTCGCAAAGATCTCTAGATCCTCTCGACCACCACTAGCCTTGCCCGTATTTCCAGATGGTCTACCTCGAGCGGTGGTAGTACCGGTTTCCCACTCCGATCTACATTCTGCTCGCACAACCTCGGGCAATCTTTAATGAAGTGGTCAACTGATCCACACTTATAACAGAGCGGTCCCGAATCTACACTTCAAAATGCCATTTGCCACAACATGGCACTCCGTCCTCTCTCGTCGATCATTCCCACTCATGGCGATCAAGTGATTCGTGGGTCACAGGGGTCGATCGCGATCTCGCCTAGAAAAGCCCGGTGTCTCTAGATCGGCCTAAGCCATCTCTAAGTTTCTTTGATGATCTTGGAAGGGCTTCCCGAATACCTCTTCTGAAACTCCCTTGCTCCCGCTTCGCTTTCCTTTTCTCCATACTAAACTCCTCGGCTTTGCACGCGCTCGACGAGAGTCACAAACTCTCGGATTTCCAAAATGCCAACATACAGCTTTATCTCATCATTCAGTCCATCTTGAGCGTTTACACATCACTTCAAGAAATGCATTCTCGCGTGCATCTAAGCCTCACGAATTTTCGTTCATAGTCGGTGTAACCACATGGAACCTTGTTTAAGTTCGAGAAATTCCTTTCGTTTTTGGTCCATAAATCTCGATGATATACTTTTTCCAAACTCGGTTTGGAAGAACTCCCAAGTTACTTGTTCATGGGCACAACAAGTCGAGTACTCCACCAATAGTAGGCGTAATCACGTAGCAAGGAGATGGTACACTTTAGGCATTCATCGGTGTACAAGATAGCTCATCGAGTACGGATCGTGTTGTCCAACCAAAATTCGCTTGCTCGGCATCATCACTATCCGTAGCTTTAAATTCAGTAGCCCCATGTTTTCGGATTCTATCAATGGGGCTTATTCGACCTTATTTGGTCAATTACGGAGGCATTGTAGGTCTTGAAATGTGTTTGTTGGGAATGGAGGTTGTGGAACAGTAGTATTAGTTCGAATGTATTGGTTGAACCAATCATTCATCACGCTATAAAAGGCTTGTCTAGCCTCGTCATTCGGATTGTTAGCAACAGGTTGAGAGTCCGCTTGGCGCTGTCCCTTGTCGGGAGCAGCGCCACACTCTCCACATCATCAGCTATCGCTTTCGGTTGGGATCGGATCCATTACTATAAATAAACACAAGTTCAAACGCCGAAATCACCACACTATCATATAATCACATAAAATGGCATGTATAGCTAGACCCCAAACGCATTACGGTAGTCCTAGAATCGACTAAACCGTAGCTCTGATACCAATAAAATTGTAACACCCCGAACTCGAGACCGTCGCCGGAGTCGAACGCGAGGTGTTAACAGACTTCAACCCACTTATTGACAATTTTCAGACAAGCTGCCAATCTGAGTACTAGTCGCTCCAAAATTCATAACTTGAGTTTTACAACTCGAAAATCAGTTCCGTAAATTTTTCCTGAAACTAGACTCATATGTCCATCTACATATTTTTTTCTAGAATTTTGGTCGAGCCAATTAGTACAGTTTATTAGTTAAAGTCTCGCCTGTTGTAGGGATCGACTACACTGACCTTTGTGCGTTACGAATTGGATATCTCCTGTACAGGGCTTCAATACTAATGCCGTTTGTTTCTATAAAACTAGACTCAGAGAGGAATCTACACATATATGGAATGACTCCTAATTATCTCTGGTTAATTTACAATGATTTTCCAAAGTTGGAACAGGGGATCCAGAAACCGTTCTGGCCCTATTTCACAAGAACTTTAAAATCTGTTAACTTATAACTCATATGACCATTTCGTTTCTTCCATATGAAAGTAGATTCATCAAGGTACACTTACATAATTTATTTGCTATTTAATACCATTCCTACTATTTTTAGTGATTTTTCACATCCACGTCACTGCTGCTGTCAGCATCTGCCTTTAGTAGGCTTTACCTATTTCATACTTTCCATGATTCAATTGGCCCTTTTACATACATAGCACAAAGCGTGATCATGATTAACCATTCCAATGGCTAATCGTTTCAAAATAATTCCATACCTCATAAGGGTCAACATACAAACGATTATAGTTCTATGCTAAAACGATATAAGCCATTTTCGCATGGCTATCCAAGTTTACACAAACCGGAAGGTACATGACCTTCAACAACGGATGGTCCTATACATGCCATTTCAAAGTTCAACCAAAATTTGTACCAAAATGGGGCTTCGATAGTGTGGATGACTTCGACTTCTTTGATCCCGAATCCGATAGCTAACGAGCGAAACCTATAAAACAGAGAGCCAAAGCAACGGGTAAGCATTTTAATGCTTAGTAAGTCTCAAGCAATGAAATCAGCTTTGACTAAGGTATTTTATTCACATGGCTAATTAAACCACTTTACTAATTCACATTCCCATACTCATACTTATTTCACATCACCGACCCTTATGTTCATACACAAAAGAACAACTTAGCCCAAGGCCGTAGCTCGTTTATCAACTTAGCGCATACTTACTTGTAAGAATTCAATTAGTACAAGCACATACAAACATACCTCATTGCTGGAATTTTCACAAGTGTATAAGCTGAAATTTTCACAGCAAGATTGCTCACTTCGAATCACATACTTTCGGATTTAACCGGATATAGCGACTCAAGACGATTGCCTTGGTCATAACCCGGTTGGTGACTTGCACAAAGGCCTTCGGTCTTAGCCCGATATATCAACTCGCATACGAATGCCTTGGTCTTAGCCGGATATATCAACTCGCACGAATGCCTTGGTCTTAGCCCGGATATATCAACTCGCACGAATGCCTTCGGTCTTAGCCCGGATATATTTCCAATGTTCACTTACACATATATCAATATTCAAGACACGTCCATAGTTCATTTTCGTTACTAAAGCTCTAACACAAAATATCTATCAACCTTTACTATTTCGCTCAATGGCCACACAAACAAGGAGCATAATTTTGATATAATTCAAGTAGGGTCATCACTCAAGACTTACCTTGGATGTTGTCGAGCGATTTCGACGCTATTCAACTACTTTTTCCTTCCCTTTATCGGATTTAGCTCCCTTTGCTCTTGAGCTAATTTACACAAATTTAACTTATTAAAATCTCATCATGATAGCTTATGGCGAATATGACAAGGAGTGTAAATGGTCATATGGCCATCCTTTAGCTCAAATACACAATGGTCATGCACATTTTACATCACAACAAGCAATTCAATACATTCAAACATCAACGTGAAGTTCAAAGTACTTGGCCCTTATATACATTAGGCATCAAAGTTGTATATGTACGAAATCATAAATCGAACTCAACACATTAGTTAATATTCCTCTTAGCGAATTTTCTAAGCCAAGAATAGGCATCAATATGCTTGCCTCAAACCGAATGCATGCACACTAATTACCCCTCATGTGGCGAATATACACTTAATACCACACAAAAAAAACAGCATACATTTTACTACTAACACATTACATATCGTAATTCATTGCACATCTCTTATTTACTTCATAATCAACACATCATCACAAGCAAATATACACTTTGAATTAGTATATATGTCATACCAATCCATCATGTGCAAACATATATTCATGTAGGTGCAAGGGCGAATTCTCAAGTGGCTTATATCCAAATATATACACATTTCCAAAGCTTAAATCTTACTTACCATGCAACATGCATGAATTATACTTATGGATATATCATGGCGAATACCACAACACCACACCATTTCAATTTGGTCATGGTGAAACAAAGAACTTAGTATCTCATTCAAAAATGCTAAAAGAAAATCTAAGAATCTTCAATCCTCCATCACATGTATCACTTTCAAGCTTGTTATTTAACATGCAATGGCATTAACACCACATTCACTTTGGCCGAATTTCATTCCCATGACATAACAAGGATTTGAACCATGGGCTAACAAGAACATTAAGCTAGCAACTAAAACATGCATGAACCTCAAACATACCTTAATCTTGATGCAAGTTTAGCCAACCTCTTCCTAATCCTCTTCCAAACCAAGTATGAAGCAAAACTCCTTCCTTAACCTTAGTATTTTCTGGCCAACAAGAGAGTGAAAAGAGATGAACAAAATTTTTTTCTTTCTTCCTTTAGGACATTCGGCCAAGCTATGGAGGAAGATGGACACTTTTTTTTTTTGTTTCTCATCTACTAACATTAATTGTTTATTCCATACCCCTTATTTTATTCTTTCCATCATAACCCATTTACCAAACATGTTTCATGACATGATTTTTGCCCATAAATCCTTGTCATGGCCGGCCACTAGCTATGGGGGAAATTTGACATGCAAGTCCATTGTTTTGCATGCATCCTTTAATTAGTCATCACACATTTCCCCTCATACTTTCAAAGTTTATTACTAGGTCCTTTCTAGTGAAATTCACATCTATAATTCTAAATCAAAGCATAAAAATATCACACATGAGTTAACACACATTATAGGCAATAAAATAAATATTAAATTATTTTTATGCCTTGGTTTTGTGGTCCCGAAACCACATTTCGACTAGGGTCGTTTTAAGGCTGTCACAACTCTCCCCCACTTTAGAAATTTTCGTCCCCGAAAATCTTACCGGTAAATAGGTTTGGATATTGCTCTTTCATAGAGTTCTCGGGTTCCCAAGTAGCTTCTTCTATCCCGTGTTTGAGCCATAACACTTTCACTAGCGGAACCCTTTTGTTTCGCAACTCTTTCATTTCACGAGCTAGGATACGAATCGGTTCTTCTTCATATCTCATATCGGCTTGAATTTCAACCTCTGATGGACTAATTACGTGCGACGGATCAGATCTATAGCGTCGAAGCATTGAAACATGGAAGACGTTGTGAATCTTTTCAAGTTCAGGGGGCAAGATCAAACGATACGCGAATCGGGCCAACTCGTTCGAGATTTCAGACGGCCCAATGAATCTCGGCTCAACTTGCCCTTACGGCCGAATCGAGTATCTTTTTCCACGGCGAAACTTTAAGAAACACTTTATCTCCCACGATACTCAATGTCCTTTCGTTTCAGATCCGCATACGATTTCGACGATCGGAGGCTATCTTGATTTTCACGGATTACTTTTACTTTCTGTTCAAAGATCTTTAATCAAATCCACTCCAAAATTTTGTTCTCACCGAGCTCGGTCCAAAACAATGGTGTACGGCATTTACGCCCGTACAAAGCCTCGTAAGGCGCCATCTTAATACTTGATTGAAAACTATTGTTGTAGGCGAATTCAATCAAAGGTAGGTACCGTTCCCACGAACCATCGAACTCGAGGATGCAACATCTCAACATATCCTCAAGTATCTCAATTATATGCTCGGATTGACCATCGGTTTGGGGTGAAAGGCGGTGCTGAAATGCAACTTGGTGCCCAATGCTTCTTGTAATTTCTTCCAAAATCGCGAGGTGAACCTCGGATCTCTATCCGACACAATGTAAATCGGTACCCGTGTAATCTCACAACTCGAAACGTACAATTCAGCTAGTTTATCCAATGAAAAATCCATACGCATTGTGGATAAAGTGAGCCGACTTAGTCGACCTATCAATAATAACCCAAATTGCATCCTTCTTACTTGTCGACAACGGCAATCCGGACACAAAGTCCATTGTGACTCGATCCCATTTCCACTCGGGTATCGTGATCGGTGAAGTAACCTCAAGGCACTTGATGCTCCGCTTTCACTTGTTGACATATTAAACATCTTGCAACAAAGTCGGAGATGTCTCGTTTCATACCATGCCACCAAAACCGACGCTTCAACTCATTGTACATCTTCGTACTCCCGGTGGATTGCCATTCGGCTACAATGAGCTTCGTTCGAATTATCGAAATAAGTTCAATTCTTTGGAACACACAAACGACTTCAACCTCAAACAATCGTCATCATCAATTTGAAACTCCGATTCCTTGTTCGTACACACTCAAATTTGTTTTGCACGCAACTCCTCATCAACTTTCCGAGCTTCACGAATTTGATGAGTCAACAATGGTTTGGTACATTAATTGGCTACTAACACATTGTCGGGTAGGATAGACAAGTGTACATTCATCGCTCAGAAAAACAAGGTGATTTCGGCAAGGCATCCGCAACCACATTAGCCTTTCCCGTGATAGTCAATGACCAGCTCATAATCCTTTAACAACTCGAGCCAACGTCTTTGTCGCAGATTTAAGTCTCTTTGAGTCATCAAATATTTGAGACTTTGTGATCCGAATACACATGGCACTTCTCACCAAATAAGTAATGTCGCCATATCTTTAAGGCGAATCGATGGCGACCAATTCGAGATCATGGGTGGGATAATTTTTCTCATGTGGCTTTAATTGTCTCGACGCATAGGCCACAACTCGACCTTCTTGCATCAATCGCAACCTAACCCAAGTAGGGAGGCGTCACTATAGATGACAAACTCTTTGCCGATTCGGTACGTACTAGTCTTGGAGCTTCCGTCAAATGAGTTTTCAATTGGTCAAAACTTTTCGACACTTTTCCGTCCATTCAAACTTGACATCTTTACGAAGCGGTTTACGTCATGGGTGTGGCTATCATCGAGAATCCTTTTACAAACCGTCGGTAGTAACCGCAAGTCCCAAAAAGCTCGAACCTCAAGAATATTTCTTGGAGGTTTCCGGTTAAGTATGGCTGAAATTTTGCTTGGGTCGACTCGAATACCCGATGGATACCACGTGACCCAAGAAGCTAACCTCTCTAACCGTAACTCACACTTGCTAAACTTAGCATATAACCGCTTATCCCGTAAAATTTGCAACACTAATCTCGGTGCTCGCATGTTCGGTCTCATCTCTTGAATAGACCAAGATGTCGTCGATGAACACAACTACGAACCGATCCAAATATGATCCAAGATCCGATTCATCAAATCCATAAATACCGCAGGGCATTAGTGAGCCCAAACGGCATCACTAAGAACTCGTAGTGACCATATCTCGTTCAAGGCGGTTTTGGGTATGTCCGATCTCGGATTCAAGAATCGATAATAGCCCGATCTCAAATCTATTTTTGAGAACACCGAGGCTCCTTCAGTTGATCGAACAAATCATCGATACGTGGTAACGGATACTTGTTCTTTATTGTCACTTTATTAAGTCGACGATAGTCGATGCACAACCTCATGGTTCCGTCCTTCTTTTCACAAACAACACCGTGCACCCCAAGGTGAAAAACTCAAGAAAGCAAAACCTCTATCCATCAACTCTTGCAATCGAGCTTTCAACTCCTTTAATTCCGTTGGTGCCATACGATATGGAGCTATCGAAATCGGTGTGGTCCTGTGTACAAGCTCAATGCCAAACTCTATCTCCGAACGGTGGCAAACCGGCAATTCTTGGGGAAAACGTCCGGGTATTCACAAACCACCGCACGATTTGGGTTCTATTCCTAACTCCTTATCATCAAGTACATACGCAAGGTATGCTTCACACCTTTTCTTACATATTTACGGGCCAACATTGATGATATTACATGGCAACCCCTTCAAGTTCAGAGACTCAACTCGGATCATCTCGTTGTTTATGCATCTCAAATCAATAGTCTTGCTTTTGCAATTCACAACCGCATCATGCACGGTCAACCAATCCAACCCAAGAATAACATCAAATTCATCGAACGGCAAAAGCATCAAGTCCACGGAAAAGCAATTACCTCAATTACTAGGGGCATTTCTTACACACTTTGTCGACCAGCACATAACGACCCAAAGGATTTGACACCGAATTACGAACTCGAGAGACTCAATAGGCAAAGTCTTCTTTGGATGCTAAGGTTTCGCATATATAAGAATGAGTAGAACCAGGGTCAATCAAAGCAATCACATTAGTATCAAAGAGAGTGAAAGTACCAGTAATAACATCCGGCGAGGAGGCATCCTCGCGCGCCAGATAGCATAAGTCCTAGCTGGAGCGCGAGCCTCGGATCTGTCGCAACATCTCTAGATCCTCTCGACCACCACTAGCCTTGCCAGTATTTCCGGATGGTCTACCTCGGCGGTGGTAGTACCGGTTTCCCACTCCGATCTACATTCTGTTCGCACAACCTCGGGCAATCTTTAATGAAGTGGTCAACTGATCCACACTTGTAACAGAGCGGTCACGGAATCTCGACTTCCAAAATGCCATTTGCCACAATCGCACTCAGTCCTCTCGTCGATCATTCCCTCATGGCGATCAAAGTGATTCGTGTGGTCACAGGGGTCGATCGCGATCTCGCCTAGAAAAGCCCAAGTGTCTCTAGATCGGCCTAAGCCATCTCTAAGTTTCTTTGATGATCATGGAAGGGCTTCCCGAATACCTCTTCTGAAACTCCCTTGCTCCCGCTTCGCTTTCCTTTTCTCCATACTAAACTCCTCGGCTTTGCATCGCTCGCTCGACGAGAGTCACAAACTCTCGATTTCCAAAATGCCAACATACACTTTATCTCATCATTCAGTCCATCTTCGAAGCGTTTACACATCACAGCTTCTGAAGAAATGCATTCTCGCGCATACCGGCTAAGCCTCACGAATTTTCGTTCATAGTCGGTAACCGACATGGAACCTTGTTTAAGTTCGAAATTCCTTTCGTTTTGGTCCATAAATCTCGATGATATACTTTTTCCAAACTCGGTTTGGAAGAACTCCCAAGTTACTTGTTCATGGGCACAACAGAAGTCGAGTACTCCACCAATAGTAGGCGTAATCACGTAGCAAGGAGATGGTACACTTTAGGCATTCATCGGTGTACAAGATAGCTCATCAGTATCCGGATCGTGTTGTCCAACCAAAATTCGCTTTTCTCGGCATCATCACTATCCGTAGCTTTAAATTCAGTAGCCCCATGTTTTCGGATTCTATCAATGGGGCTTATTCGACCTTATTTGGTCAATTACAGGAGGCATTGTAGGTCTTGAATGTGTTTGTTGGGAATGGAGGTTGTGGAACAGTAGTATTAGTTCGAATGTATTGGTTGAACCAATCATTCATCACGCTATAAAAGGCTTGTCTAGCCTCGTCATTCGGATTGCTAGCAACAGGTTGAGAGTCCGCCGGCGCTGTCCCTTGTCTTGGGAGCAGCGCCACACTCTCCACATCATCAGCTATCGCTTCGGTTGGGATCGGGATCCATTACTATAAATAAACACAAGTTCAAACGTCGTAAATCACCACACTATCATATAATCACATAAAATGGCATGTATAGCTAGACCCCAAACGCATTACGGTAGTCCTAGAATCGACTAAACCTTAGCTCTGATACCAATAAAATTGTAACACCCGAACCCGAGACCGTCACGGAGTCGAACGCGAGGTGTTAACTGCACTTCAACCCACTTATTGACAATTTTCAGACAAGCTGCCAATCTGAGTACTAGTCGCTCCAAAATTCATAACTTGAGTTTTACAACTCGAAAATCAGTTCCGTAAATTTTTCCTGAAACTAGACTCATATGTCCATCTACATATTTTTTCTAGAATTTTGGTCGAGCCAATTAGTACAGTTTATTAGTTAAAGTCTCGCCTGTTGTAGGGATCGACTACACTGACCTTTGTGCGTTACGAATTGGATATCTCCTGTACAGGGCTTCAATACTAATGCCGTTTGTTTCTATAAAAACTAGACTCAGAGAGGAATCTACACATATATGGAATGACTCCTAATTATCTCTGGTTAATTTACAATGATTTTCCAAAGTTGGAACAGGGATCCAGAAACCGTTCTGGCCCTATTTCACAAGAACTTTAAAATCTGTTAACTTATAACTCATATGACCATTTCGTTTCTTCCATATGAAAGTAGATTCATCAAGGTACACTTACATAATTTATTTGCTATTTAATACCATTCCTACTATTTTTAGTGATTTTTCACATCCACGTCACTGCTGCTGTCAGCATCTGCCTTTAGTAGGCTTTACCTATTTCATACTTTCCATGATTCAATTGGCCCTTTTACATACATAGCACAAAGCGTGATCATGATTAACCATTCCAATGGCTAATCGTTTCAAAATAATTCCATACCTCATAAGGGTCAACATACAAACGATTATAGTTCTATGCTAAAACGTATATAAGCCATTTTCGCATGGCTATCCAAGTTTACACAAACCGGAAGGTACATGACCTTCAACAACGGATGGTCCTATACATGCCATTTCAAAGTTCAACCAAAATTTGTACCAAAATGGGGCTTCGATAGTGTGGATGACTTGACTTCTTTGATCCCGAATCCGATAGCTAACGAGCGAAACCTATAAAACAGAGAGCCAAAGCAACGGGTAAGCATTTTAATGCTTAGTAAGTCTCAAGCAATGAAATCAGCTTTGACTAAGGTATTTTATTCACATGGCTAATTAAACCACTTTACTAATTCACATTCCCATACTCATACTTATTTCACATCACCGACCCTTATGTTCATACACAAAAGAACAACTTAGCCCAAGGCCGTAGCTCGTTTATCAACTTAGCGCATACTTACTTGTAAGAATTCAATTAGTACAAGCACATACAAACATACCTCATTGCTGGAATTTTCACAAGTGTATAAGCTGAAATTTTCACAGCAAGATTGCTCACTTCGAATCACATACTTTGGATTTAACCGGATATAGCGACTCAAGACGATTGCCTTGGTCATAACCCGGATTTGGTGACTTGCACAAAGGCCTTGGTCTTAGCCGGATATATCAACTCGCACGAATGCCTTCGGTCTTAGCCCGGATATATCAACTCGCATTTATGCCTTGGTCTTAGCCCGGATATATCAACTCGCATACGAATGCCTTGGTCTTAGCCCGGATATATTTCCAATGTTCACTTACACATATATCAATATTCAAGACACGTCCATAGTTCATTTTCGTTACTAAAGCTCTAACACAAAATATCTATCAACCTTTACTATTTCGGCTCAATGGCCACACAAACAAGGAGCATAATTTTGATATAATTCAAGTAGGGTCATCACTCAAGACTTACCTTGGATGTTGTCGAGCGATTTCGACGGCTATTCAACTACTTTTTCCTTCCCTTTATCGGATTTAGCTCCCTTTGCTCTTGAGCTAATTTACACAAATTTAACTTATTAAAATCTCATCATGATAGCTTATGGCGAATATGACAAGGAGTGTAAATGGTCATATGGCCATCCTTTAGCTCAAATACACAATGGTCATGCACATTTTACATCACAACAAGCAATTCAATACATTCAAACATCAACGTGAAGTTCAAAGTACTTGGCCCTTATATACATTAGGCATCAAAGTTGTATATGTACGAAATCATAAATCGAACTCAACACATTAGTTAATATTCCTCTTAGCGAATTTTCTAAGCCAAGAATAGGCATCAATATGCTTGCCTCAAACCGAATGCATGCACACTAATTACCCCTCATGTGGCGAATATACACTTAATACCACACAAAAAAAAACAGCATACATTTTACTACTAACACATTACATATCGTAATTCATTGCACATCTCTTATTTACTTCATAATCAACACATCATCACAAGCAAATATACACTTTGAATTAGTATATATGTCATACCAATCCATCATGTGCAAACATATATTCATGTAGGTGCAAGGGCAATTCTCAAGTGGCTTATATCCAAATATATACACATTTCCAAAGCTTAAATCTTACTTACCATGCAACATGCATGAATTATACTTATGGATATATCATGGCGAATACCACAACACCACACCATTTCAATTTGGTCATGGTGAAACAAAGAACTTAGTATCTCATTCAAAAATGCTAAAAGAAAATCTAAGAATCTTCAATCCTCCATCACATGTATCACTTTCAAGCTTGTTATTTAACATGCAATGGCATTAACACCACATTCACTTTGGCGAATTTCATTCCCATGACATAACAAGGATTTGAACCATGGGCTAACAAGAACATTAAGCTAGCAACTAAAAACATGCATGAACCTCAAACATACCTTAATCTTGATGCAAGTTTAGCCAACCTCTTCCTAATCCTCTTCCAAACCAAGTATGAAGCAAAACTCCTTCCTTAACCTTAGTATTTTCGCCAACAAGAGAGTGAAAAGAGATGAACAAAATTTTTCTTTCTTCCTTTAGGACATTCGCCAAGCTATGGAGGAAGATGGACACTTTTTTTGTTTCTCATCTACTAACATTAATTGTTTATTCCATACCCTTATTTTATTCTTTCCATCATAACCCATTTACCAAACATGTTTCATGACATGATTTTTGCCCATAAATCCTTGTCATGGCGGCCACTAGCTATGGGGGAAATTTGACATGCAAGTCCATTGTTTTGCATGCATCCTTTAATTAGTCATCACACATTTCCCTCATACTTTCAAAGTTTATTACTAGGTCCTTTCTAGTGAAATTCACATCTATAATTCTAAATCAAAGCATAAAAATATCACACATGAGTTAACACACATTATAGGCAATAAAATAAATATTAAATTATTTTTATGCCTTGGTTTTGTGGTCCCGAAACCACATTTCGACTAGGTTAGTTTTAAGGCATCACAAAACCTCTTTCTGGGTAAGATTTTCGGGACGAAAATCTCAAAAGGGGGAGAATTGTGACAACCCTAATTAGGGCCTAATCGAATAGTGGTTTCGTGACCACAAATCCGAGATAGAAATAATTTTTTATAATTATTTTGGGGTTTATGATATGATTGCATGATTGTGTGAAAATTTCGTGATGAAATTCTATGCCTAAAGTGCTTAAATTGAAAGTAGGGACTAAATCGAATAAGTTGCAAAATTTGCATCCCGAAGTTTTAGTATGAAATTGTTTTGGAATATTAATTAGGAGGTCTTAAATAGCAATTTGACCAATTTTAAGTTCATGGACAAAATTAGGACATGGAAGGAATTTTGAAAGTTTAGTAAGGAGGGCATTTTGGTCATTTGGATATTAAATGAAATAAAATGGGAAAAATAACACAAAATTGATCATCATCCTCCTTAGTTGCTGCCGAATTCTCCCTCTCTCCATAGCTAGGGTTTCTTCAATTTTCAAGCTCCATAGTAAGTGATTCCAAGCCCGCTTTTAATGTTCTTTACGTTTTTGGAATCCGGAAGCTCGATTAAGCTTATGCTAGTAATAATTTAACCTAGGGTTCACATTTGGAAAAATACCCATAGGTGAAATTTGTGTATTTTGATGTTTTATGATAGAATATGAGGTTTTAAATTATGTTAAATAACTTGTGCTACTCGGTTTTAAGTGAAAACAGTAAAAGCAAGATAATCGGTAAAATACCTATTGTTCATAACTATATGATAGAGTGAGAATTTGATGATGTTGTAGAAGAGAAAATGTTCAGCATATCATAAAATATAAGAATAAGGGCTGAAATTAAATTCCCGAGCCTAGGGGCAAAATTGTAATTTTGAAAAGTTAGGGGCAAAATGTAATTTTTCCATGATGTGATTTTGGATTGAAATAAATAGTATGAGTATTAAATGAGATAAATGTGTTATTATAGATCAAGAAAGACGCGGAATTGATCTCGAACGGGGGAAGGAAAAAGTTTTGGACTAAATTGCAAAATTTCCACATTTTGCACCAAGGTAAGTTTGTATGTAAATATTACAATAATTTCATGTACATTCTTATATTTCAGCCTATTATATAAATATACTAGCTGATGTTAAAATATAAATCGATTATTGGAAGAATAGAAATAAATATAGAGAGAGATCCGGTTGAACATTCGGAGAGATCGAATGAAATAGAGGGAGCATAGCTAGGTCACATGTATGATGCTGAGTGCACATCATGTGTACAAGAAAGCTACGAGACACCCTGTAGTAGCTAGGTCACATGTGTGATACGAGGTGTATCCCATGTAGACAAGAGAGCTACGTGAAAGATAAATGTAGCTAGGTCGCATGCGTGATTCCAAGTGAAGGACACCATGTAGACAAGAGAGCTACGTGAAAGATAAATGTAGCTAGGTCGCATGCGTGATTCCAAGTGAAGGACACCATGTAGACAAGAGAGCTACGAGACAAATCGGTTGGGTCGCATGAGTGGTACTAAGTGTTCACCATGTGTACAAGAGAGCCGAACTAAGCGAAGTATGATGGTGGGGCGTGTCTTGAAACCATTAAATATCGAGGATTGATCCGAATTGTTCAACGGGATGGTTTTGTGGTGATATTGTGGTTTGGACCTACATTTATAGTGAATGAAATGTGGTGAAAATGATTTGTGGTATATACATATATAAGATAAAATGAGGTTAGCATAAAGAATGTGTGAAAGAGTGAAATTAGCATTAAAACTGTTTTTAGATGGTAGCAGTGACGTGATTTTGAAAAATCACCAAAATAGGAGGAATATAATTAGAGGTTGAATGAGATGTGAAATTAAAGTTTAATGAGTCTACTTTCATATAAAAGAAACAGAGCAAGCAAAGGAATTCTATATTTTGAGATATTTACAATTGTATGTGACTTGCTCAGGATGAATACGTGATCCCCTGTTCCAACTTTGAAAAATCATTAAAAATTGTACAAAGAAAATTAAGAAATATAGTTTACATGCCTAAATTCCTTATTGAGACTAGTTTTAAATGAAACAGACTTCAGGGTTGTTTGAATTGTGTACTGAGAGAAATTCAATTTGTAGTGAATAGAGGTCAGATCAGTCGAGCTGTGTAACAGGGGAAATTTTAACTAATAAACTGTACTAATCGGCTGAACTAAAAATTATAGAAAAAAATTAGCAAAAAGCTTTATGAGTCTAGATTCAGGAAATTTTACGGATTTGAATTTGAGTTTTGTAACTCGAGTTATGATTTATTTAGTGAATATGGCGAGCAGAGACAGCTTAATCAAAGTGGAATGAATAGTGAAGTTAAAGTAGATATACTTGAATTGTCGTGTAAACATGTTAGATTTTTTTTAATTAGTATTTACATACTTACTTACTAAGCTATAAGCTTACTTTGTTTCTCTCTTTTGTCTTATAGTGTTCTTGACTTGCTCGGGAGTTAAGGATCGTGAAGATCTATCCGCACTATCATACTTTAGGGTATTTGAACTAAACGTTTTGAATTATGGCATGTATAGTAGGCTTAATTATTTTGTTACGTGTCATATTTGTCTAGGTTTAAAATATTAGTTCTGATACTCGACCAGCTAATTTGTACAAGCCATTAAAGTTGGCTAATATTGTTCAAGACATATATTATCGATGCACTATCAAATTGGATGACATATTTATATTTCGGTTATGTTTAATGGTATGTGTTATGTTCGGTAATACCTTGTATCCTGTTCCGGCGACGGTAACGGGTAAGGGGTGTTACAGTTGTACACACTGAGTTTGTGAAAACTCACCCCCCCTTTTATTTTATTTTCAGGTGATGCTCAGTAGAAGGTTCGATGTTTGAAGGGACTCTGGGTGGTAGGCTAGCAAGATAATTAGGACTTGGGTTTTTAAGCGTTTAAGTTTTTATTTTTTAAGTATGTTCGAGACAGTTGCGATAAGGTTTTCATTATGTTATTATTACTTGAATTATTATTATTTTCATTGTAATTACGAGAAGTTGAACACGGATTTCTTAAATTATGGTATGTTTTCTATGTTTTCGCAACTAAGTTTTTTTTAAATCAAATGTTTTAAACAAGGCTTTCGTAACTGACAGGTTTTTTTTAGTTAATTAGGGTTTCTTTTATTTTAAGAAGGGTTTACAATGAAAACACGGTTTTCGCTAAAACACTTTAATGTGACACGCCGAATTTGGCCATAACATTTGGGTCGGGTTTGGGGTGTCGCATTTAGTGGTATCTAAGCCCAGGTTGCAAAATTCGGGATGTGAATTGGGCCTTATTACTTGGTTTCTTTTTGTGTTTTTTTTAAAAAAAAATATTTTTTGATTGAACCACAATGTTTTGGAAAAAGGGAAGTCTTGCTGAGCGGCACATCGAGTCTCCGACGTCGAACAAAGTAAGTACTTTTACTCTTAAATTTGTTTAAATTGTTATACAGTAGATAGTTAGAGGGCCACTTTAGATTATTTTGTTAGAGTGGAACTAAATCCCGTAGGATCTTGGAACTGTAGAGGATTTTCGAAAACAATCTTCTCTTTAATTACTTCCATAAAACATCAGGTTAAGTATTGAAACTAACTAAAACTTCATAAAATTTTAATCCAGGCAATACGTGAATCGACGATGAGTACTAGAAGAGGTGCGAGAGGTCGTGGCCGAGGTTACAGAAGTGTTAGGGCTGAGTCGTCAGCTTCAGGCCATGTGCCCAATGTTGGAGTATAAGAGGCTCCGGCCTCACCCGTGGCTGAGAATGGAGAGTACGATCGGGCCATGAGGGAATGATGTATTGTTGCAGGCAATGCTAAGGATTTTGGAGAGGGTCGCTGGGCCCAACAATGGCACTGAAAATTGGGGGTCCATTCTAGAGCGACTTCGTTTGAACGGGGCTGAGATCTTTAAGGGCGTGGCTGATGTGTCTCCTAATGTGGCGGAATATTGGTTGGAGGCCACTGAAAGGATAATGGAGGACTTGGACTACTCACCGGAGCAAAAGCTGAAAGGGGCAGTGTCACTGCTTAGGGAAGAAGCCTACTAGTAGTGGTTGACTATGAAAGAGGGCACCCAACCAGAGCAGGTCACTTAGGAGTTTTTCAAAGCTACATTCCAAGGGATGTATGTGGGTGCAAGCTATGTGGATGCTAGAAGGAAGGAGTTCCTGAACTTGACCCAATGAAACAGATCGGTGGCGGAGTATGAGGCAGAGTTTCTACGCCTTAGTAGGACTATGAGTATGAGTATTGCGTTAGGTTTGAGGATGGACTTAGAGATAGCCTCAGGGTATTGATAGCTCCACAAAGAGAGTGAGTTTTCTCGGAGTTGTTAGAGAAAACAAAGATAGTGGATGTAACACCACTTACCCGAGACCGTCGCCGGAGTTGGACACGAGGGGTTAACGGGCTTAATCCAGTTACTTGCACAGTTCATTTTAAAAATTTCCAGACAGTCGGCTAACTGTGTGACAGCCCAAAATTGACCCTAGTCGGAATGTGGTTTCGGGACCACAAAACCGAGGCATAAAAATAATTTAAAATTTATTTTGATGCCTATAATATGTGTGCTCATGTGTGACATTTTTGATGATTGATTTAGTGTTATAAAGGTGAATTCCGCTAGAAAGGACTTAGTAGTGAACTTTGAAAGTACGATAGGAAATGTGTGATGACTAATTAAAGCATGCATGCAAAACAATGGACTTGCATGTCAAATTTCCCTTTATAGGTGGTGGCGGCCATGACATGGGTTATGGGCAAAGAAAACATGTTGAAACATGTTTTGTTAATGGAGCATGAAAGAAATGATTAATAATTAAATGTGGGAAGAGAAACAAAAAAAATGTGTGAGAGAGTAGCATCCCCCCATTGCCGTGCAACTAAGAAGAAAAACAAAAAAAATTTGTTCATCCTTGTTCTCTCCTTTTGGCCGAAAATACTAAGAGGAAGAAGAGATTTTTGCTTCATTTCCTTTGTTTAGAAGAGATCTAGAAGGATATTTGGCTAAACTTGCATCAAGATGAGGTATGTATGAGGTTGTGTCATGAGATTCATGCATGTTTTAGTTGCCAACTTGATATTCATGTTAGCCATGGTTCAAATCCTTGTTATGCCATGGAAGTGGTATTTGGTTAAAGTTGGTATTGTGATAAAGCCATTGCATGCTAAGTGTGAAGCTTGATGATGATGCATGCAATGATGGATTGTCTACTCTTGAAATTTCTTTGTAGCCATCTTGAGTAAGACTTTGAGTTTTCCTTTTGTTTAACCATGATTGAAGTTAAAAGGGGCATGATTGTGGTGTATTCGGCCATGATGCATTCATGAGCATGGTTCATGCTTCTTGCATGTTAGTTAAAATTTGTGTTTTGGATGGCTATGGACACCTTGAAATTCGGCCATGCACATATATGTATATATATGTTTGCACATGATGTTTTGGTTATGAAGTAAGTGATGAATATGTTTGTTTAAAGAAGAAAATGTTGAAGAATGTTTGTGAAATTGCAAGTACATTCGGCCTAGAATACCTATGATGTGGAAATCTTGGAATTTATTGTTGATTTGGTGCAAGTATGACTAAGTATAATCGGCCATATGAGTGCTTGATGATGTATTATAAGTATTGAGCCACAATATGTAAAGCATTAACTAGTAAAATGCATGCTGTTTTTGTGTGGTGTTAAGTGTATAATTGGCCTCAAATTGGACATGTATGTTCGGCCTTAGGTAGCCGATTGATGGCCTTAGCTTTTCCTTGATGCTTGAATGAATTGTATTGAATTGCTTGATGTAGTATAAAATGTGCATGACCATTGTGTACTCAAGCTAAAGGGTGGCCATATGACCATTTAGACTCCTTGTCATATTCGCCATAAGCTAGCATAATGAGGTTTTAATAAATTAAATTTGTTTGAATTAGCTCAAGAGCTTAGAGGGCCACAATTGGACAAGGGAAGGAAAAAGTGATCGAATAGTAGTAAAAGCCATTCGACAACATCCAAAGTAAGTCCTCAAGAAGTGACCCTACTTGAATTATGTGAAATGAAATATGGATGTGTATTGATTATTGATTTATGTGTGTATGAGTATTTGAATGATACCCGGCTAAGTCCCAAGGCGATTATGCTAGTGATTATATTTGTGTTTGAGCCTTAGTAATGAAATGAAATATGAATGTCTAATGATTATTGATGTATGTGTGCATGAGCAATTGAATGATATCCGGGCTAAGTCCCAAGACGTTATTGCTGGAAATTATATCGGGTTAAGACCGAAGGCAATTGTGCTAGTGGCTACATCCGGCTAAGACCAAGGCATTCGTGCGAGTCGTTCTATCCGGGCTAAGACCGAAGGCATTCGTGCGTGGTTATATCCGGTTGTATTCGAAGAAGCTTGGGCTGGAGGTGAGTGTTGGTTGCTGTAATGAATTCAATTAGTGCGCTCGAAAGGCCCAAAGAATAAGGTATGTTTATATGTGCATTGGAAAGTCGACATGTTTGAGCAACATTCGCTCAATCGACTAACGAAATTCAGCTATTGAATTGGTTGATACCTTGTGAAAGTATATAATGATGAAGTGAGAAGTAAGAATGATTTTGTGAATGTGTATTAATGAAATGATGCATTTGGCTATGTGAATGTATTGCTTTAATTGAAGCTGATTTTATTCCTTGAGACTTACTAAGCATAAAAATGCTTACCCCGTTGCTTTGGCTCTCTGTCTTATAGATTTTGCTCGATAGCAATCGGATTCAGGATCATTAAAGTCGAAGTCATCCACACTATCAAAGCCTCCATTTTGGTATAAATTTTTGGTTGAACTTTGAAATGGCATGTATAGGACTACCCCTTGCTGGTTTAAATATGTTGTGATGTATATGTGTACGGCCATGCGAAAATGGCTCGTAAAAGTGAAGTACGAACTTAGACTATTTGCGGTTTGTATATATATATATATATGGTGTTATGATGTGATTATGGATTGGAAATGGGAATGTTGGTCACATGATCAGCCATTGGTATGGTTAAAATGATCATATGTGAACCTATGTATGGCAAGACTAGTTGGTTCATGGAGACTACAAACTAGGTAAGACCTACCTTAAAAACAGATGCTGCCAGCTGCAGTGACGTGAATGTGAAAAATCACCAAAATTTGTAGGAATGGTATTAAATAGTTAATAAGCTATGTAAATGAACCTTGATGAGTCTATTTTCATATGGAAGAAACGAAACGGTCATAGGAGTTACATGTTAAGAGATATTAAAGCTATTGTGAGACAGGGCCAGAACGGTTTCTGGGTCCCCTGTCGCCACTTTAAAAATTTACTATAAATTATCCAGAAAGAATTAGGAGTCATACCTTATATGTACAGATTCCATTTTGAGTCTAGTTTCATTAGAAACAAACGGCACCAGTATTAAAGCCTTGTACAGAGAGATATGCAAGTTGTAACGCGCGAAGGTCAGAGCAGTCGATCCCTGTAACATGGGTGACTTTAACTAATCAACTGTACCAATTGGCCCGACCAAAAATTCTAGAAATAAATCCATGGATGGATATATGAGTCTAAATTCAGGGAAAATTTATGAAACCAGTTTCTGAGTTTTGAAACTCGAGATATGATTTTTAAGGCGACGGTGACGCAGTTTTCCAGCCTGACTGGAAATGTCAAATTGGTGGGCAAAATATGTGGACTTGGCTTGTTAACCCCTCGTGTCCGACACCGGCGATGGTCTCGGGTTCGGGGTGTTACAATTTTATTGGTATCAGATCCAGGTTTAGTCGATTCTAGGACTACCGTGATGTGTTTGGGGTCTAGCTATACATGCCATTAAATGATGAATCGATAGTGTGGTGATTTCTGACAATTTGACTTTGTGTTTGTTTATAGCAATGGATCCCGATCCCAACCGAAGCGATAGCGATGATGTGGAGAGTGTGGCGCTTGCTCCGCGCAAGGGACAGCGCCGCGGACTCTCAACCTATGGCCAACAATCCGAATGATGAGGCTAGGCAAGCCTTTTATAGTGTGATGAATGAATGGTTTAACCAATACATTCGAACTAACACACTTGTTCCACAACCTCCATTCCCGACAAATGCAACCCCAAGACCTACAATACCTCCGTGGCGACCAAATAAGGTCAAGTAAGCCCCGATCGATAGGATTGAAAACATGGGGCCACTGAATTTAAAGCTACGGATGATGATGATGCCGAGCGAGCTGAATTCTGGTTGGACAACACTATCCGGGTGCTCAATGAGCTATCTTGTACACCCGATGAGTGCCTAAAGTGTACCATCTCCTTGCTTCGCGATTCCGCCTACTATTGGTGGAGTACTCTGACTTCTGTGGTTCCTAGGGAGCAAGTGACTTGGGAATTCTTTCAAACCGAGTTCTGAAAAAAGTATATCAGTCAGAGATTCATCGACCAAAAGCGAAGGAATTTCTTGATCTTAAGCAAGGTTCTATGTCGATTCTGACTATGAGCGAAAATTTGTGAGGCTTAGCCGATACCAGAGAATGCATTTCGTCCGAGGCTATTATGTGTAAATGATTCGAGGATGGGCTGAATGATGATATAAGGATGTTCGTTGGCATTCTCAAAATACGAGAGTTCGTAGTACTTGTTGAGCGAGCTTGTAAAGCCGAAGAGCTTAGAAAGGAGAAACAAAAGTTGATGTGGGAACCGGAGAATTCGAAGAGGTCCTCGGAAAGTCTCTTCAACAGAATTGAAGAGATTTCGAGATGATGTGAGCCGGTCTAGAGGCGTTTGGGCTTTTCTAGACGAGGACGCGATCGACCCCTGTGACCACCACGAGTCACTTGATCGCCATGGTGGAAATGATCACGAGAGAGGCGAGTGTCCGCATTGTGGCAAATGGCATTCGGGGCTGTTGGTTTCGTGATCGCTCTGCTATAAGTGTGGATCGGCCGACCACTTTATGAAGGATTGCAGAGGATGCTTGAGCGAAATGTAAGTCAAAGTGGAAACCCGGTGCTACCTTTGCTCGAGGTAGGCCACCTAGAAATATGGGCAATGTCGATGGCGGTCGAGAGGATCTAGAGATGCTACAATCAGATCTGAGGCTCGTGCTCTGCTAGGACTTATGCCATACTACGCGCGAGGATCTTGCCTCTCGGATGTCATTACCGGTACTTTCACTCTTTTCAATACTAATGTGATTGCTTTGATTGACCTGGTTCTACTCATTCTTATATATGTGAAACCTTAGCATCCATAAGACTTTGCCTATTGAGTCTCTTGAGTTTGTAATTCGGTGTCAAACCCTTGGGTCATTACGTGCTTGTCAACAAAGTGTGCAAGAAAAGTCCCCTAGTGTTCGAGGTTCTTGTTTTCCGGCGGACTTGATGCTTTTGCCGTTCGATGAATTCGACGTTATTCTTGGTTTGGATTGGTTGACCATGCACGATGCGGTTGTAAATTGCAAAAGCAAGACTATCGATTTGAGGTCTTGCGAATAACGAGATAATTCGGGTTGAGTCTACGGACTTAAAGGGTTGCCAAATATAATATCGCAATGTTGGCGGAAATATGTAAGAAAAGGGTGCGGCGTACCTTGCGTCGTGCTCGATGACAAGGAATCGAAAAGAAACCCGAATCTGTGCCGTGGTTTGTGAATACCGGATGTTTTCCTGATGAATTGCCGGGTTTACCACATTCGGAAATAGAATTTGGCATCGAATTGGTACCGGTACCACTCAATTTCGATAGCTCCGTATAGTATGGCACCAACGGAATTAAAGGAGTTGAAAGCTTCGGTTGCAAGAATTGGTGGATAGAGGTTTTGCTCTTGAGCTTTTAGCCTTGGGGTGCGCCGGTGTTGTTTGTGAAAAGAAGGATGGAACCATGCGGTACGTGCATCGACTATCGTCGACTTAATAAGCGACGATAAAGAACAAATATCCGTTACCACGTATCGATGACTTGTTCGATCAACTGAAGGAGCCTCGGTGTTCTCGAAAATAGATTTGAGGTCGGGCTATTATCAATTGCGAATCCGAGATTCGGACATACCCAAGACTGCCTTGAGCGAGATATGGTCACATGAGTTCCTAGTGATGCCGTTTGGGCTTACTAATGCCCTGCGGTATTTATGGATTTAATGAATCGAATCTTGAGACCATATTTGGATCGATTAAGTAGTCGTGTTCATTGATGACATCTTGGTCTATTCAAGAAATGAGACCGAACATCTTTGAACACACGAGGTTAGTCTTTGCAAACTTTACGGGATAAGCAATTATATGCTAAGTTCAAGAAGTGTGAGTTACGGTTAGAGAGGTTAGCTTCTTGGGTCATGTGGTATCTGCAGACGGGTATTCGAGTCGACCAATAAAATTTCAGCCATACTTAATTGGAAGCCTCAGAAATATTCTTGAGGTTTGGAGCTTTTTGGGGCTTAGGTTATTACCGAAACGATTTGTAAAGGTTTCTCAACGATAGCCACGCCGATGACGAAGCTACTCTAAAAGGATGTTAAGTTTGAATGGACGGAGAAATGTCGGAAAAGTTTCGATCAATGAAAACTTATTTGGTGAAGCCCCAATTCTAGTGCAACCCGAATCGGCAAAGAGTTTGTCATCTATAGTGGCGCCTCCCTCCTTGGGTTAGGTTAGCGTATTGATGCAAGAAGGTCGAGTTGTGGCCTATCGTCGAGGCAATTAAAGCCACACAAGAAAAATTATCCGACCCATGATCTCGAATTAGCTGCCATCGTATTCGCCTTAAAGATTTGGCGACATTACTTATTTGGTGAGAAGTGCCATGTGTACTCGGATCACAAAAGTCTCAAATATTTGATGACCCAAAGAGACTTAAATCTGCGACAAAGACGTTGGCTCGAACTGTTAAAGGATTATGAGCTGGTCATTGACTATCACCCCGGAAAGGCGAATGTGGTTGCAGATGCCTTGAGTCGTAAATCATTATTCACTTTACGAGCGATGAATGTGCACTTGAGACATCTCCGGCTTTGTTTTGAGATGTTTAATATGTCAACAAGTGAAAGTGGAACATCAAGTGCCTTCAAGATTACTTCAGCCAATCACGATACCCGAGTGGAAATGGGATCAAGTCACAATAGACTTTGTATCCGGACTGCCTTTGTCAGCAAGTAAGAAGGATGCGGTTTGGGTCGTGGCAGATAGATTGACTAAGTCGGCTCACTTTGTCCCCGTACGTACGGATTTTTCAATGGACAAATTAGCCGAATTGTACGTTTCTCAGATTGTGAGATTACACGGGGTACCAAGTTGCATTTTAGCACCGCCTTTCACCCCCAAACCGATGGTCAACCCGAGCGGATAATTCAGATACTTGAGGATATGTTGAGATGTTGCGTCCTCGAGTTTAGTGGTTCATAGGAGCGGTATTTGCCGTTGATTGAATTCGCCACAACAACGACTTTCAATCAAGTATTAAGATGGCACCCTACGAGGCTTTGTACGGTCGTAAATGGCGTACACCATTGTTTTGGACCGAGCTCGGTGAAGGCAAAATTTTGAGGTGGATTTGATTAGAGATGCTTGAACAGAAAGTGAAAGTAATCCGTGAAAGTCTGAAGATAGCCTCCGATCGTCGAAGTCGTCGCGCGATCTAAAGCGTAAGGATATCGAGTATCGGTGGGAGATAAAGTGTTTCTCAAGGTATCGCCTTGGAAAAAGATACTCGATTTGGCCGTAAGGGCAAGTTGAGCCCGAGGTTCATTGGGCCATATGAGATATCCGAAGCGAGTCGGTCCGGTGGCATATCGTTTGATTTTGCCCCCGAACTCGAAAAGGTTCACGATGTCTTTCATGTTTCGATGCTTGACGCTATAGATCCGATCCATCGCACGTGATTAGTCCATCGAAATTGAAATTCAAGCTAATATGAGTTATGAGGAAGAACCGATTCGTATCCTATCACGGAAGTGAAACGATTCTAAAACAAGCGGGTTCCGCTAGTGAAAGTGTTATGGCTCAAGCACGGGATAGAAGAAGCTACTTGGGAGACCAAGAACTCTATGAAAGAGCGATATCCAAACCTATTTATCGGTAAGATTTTCGGGGACAAAAATTTCTTAAGTGGGGAGAGTTGTGACAGCCAAAATTGACCCTAGTCGGAATGTGGTTTCGGGACCACAAAACCGAGGCATAAAAATAATTTAAAATTTATTTTGATGCCTATAATATGTGTGCTCATGTGTGACATTTTTGATGATTGATTTAGTGTTATAAAGGTGAATTCGCTAGAAAGGACTTAGTAGTGAACTTTGAAAGTACGATAGGAAATGTGTGATGACTAATTAAAGCATGCATGCAAAACAATGGACTTGCATGTCAAATTTCCCTTTATAGGTGGTGGCGGCCATGACATGGGTTATGGGCAAAGAAAACATGTTGAAACATGTTTTGTTAATGGAGCATGAAAGAAATGATTAATAATTAAATGTGGGAAGAGAAACAAAAAAAATGTGTGAGAGAGTAGCATCCCCCCATTGCCGTGCAACTAAGAAGAAAAACAAAAAAAATTTGTTCATCCTTGTTCTCTCCTTTTGGCCGAAAATACTAAGAGGAAGAAGAGATTTTTGCTTCATTTCCTTTGTTTAGAAGAGATCTAGAAGGATATTTGGCTAAACTTGCATCAAGATTGAGGTATGTATGAGGTTGTGTCATGAGATTCATGCATGTTTTAGTTGCCAACTTGATGTTCATGTTAGCCATGGTTCAAATCCTTGTTATGCCATGGAAGTGGTATTTGGTCAAAGTTGGTATTGTGATAAAGCCATTGCATGCTAAGTGTGAAGCTTGATGATGATGCATGCAATGATGGATTGTCTACTCTTGAAATTTCTTTGTAGCCATCTTGAGTAAGACTTTGAGTTTTCTTTTTGTTTAACCATGATTGAAGTTAAAAGGGGCATGATTGTGGTGTATTCGGCCATGATGCATTCATGAGCATGGTTCATGCTTCTTGCATGTTAGTTAAAATTTGTGTTTTGGATGGCTATGGACACCTTGAAATTCAGCCATGCACATATATGTATATATATGTTTGCACATGATGTTTTGGTTATGAAGTAAGTGATGAATATGTTTGTTTAAAGAAGAAAATGTTGAAGAATGTTTGTGAAATTGCAAGTACATTCAGCCTAGAATACCTATGATGTGGAAATCTTGGAATTTATTGTTAATTTGGTGCAAGTATGACTAAGTATAATCGGCCATATGAGTGCTTGATGATGTATTATAAGTATTGAGCCACAATATGTAAAGCATTAACTAGTAAAATGCATGTTGTTTTTGTGTGGTGTTAAGTGTATAATTGGCCTCAAATTGGACATGTATGTTCGGCCTTAGGTAGCCGATTGATGGCCTTAGCTTTTCCTTGATGCTTGAATGAATTGTATTGAATTGCTTGATGTAGTATAAAATGTGCATGACCATTGTGTACTCAAGCTAAAGGGTGGCCATATGACCATTTAGACTCCTTGTCATATTCGGCCATAAGCTAGCATAATGAGGTTTTAATAAATTAAATTTGTTTGAATTAGCTCAAGAGCTTAGAGGGCCACAATTGGACAAGGGGAAGGAAAAAGTGATCGAATAGCCGTAAAAGCCGTTCGACAACATCCAAAGTAAGTCCTCAAGAAGTGACCCTACTTGAATTATGTGAAATGAAATATGGATGTGTATTGATTATTGATTTATGTGTGCATGAGTATTTGAATGATACCTTGTGAAAGTATATAATGATGAAGTGAGAAGTAAGAATGATTTTGTGAATGTGTATTAATGAAATGATGCATTTGGCTATGTGAATGTATTGCTTTAATTAAAGCTGATTTTATTCCTTGAGACTTACTAAGCATAAAAATGCTTCCCCCGTTGCTTTGGCTCTCTGTCTTATAGATTTTGCTCGATAGCAATCGGATTCGGGATCATTAAAGTCGAAGTCATCCACACTATCAAAGCCTCCATTTTGGTATAAATTTTGGTTGAACTTTGAAATGGCATGTATAGGACTACCCCTGCTGGTTTAAATATGTTGTGATGTATATGTGTACGGCCATGCGAAAATGGCTCGTAAAAGTGAAGTCTGAACTTAGACTATTTATGGCTTGTATATATATATATATATATGGTGTTATGATGTGATTATGGATTGGAAATGGGAATGTTGGTCACATGATCAGCCATTGGTATGGTTAAAATGATCATATGTGAACCTATGTATGGCAAGACTAGTTGGTTCATGGAGACTACAAACTAGGTAAGACCTACCTTAAAAGCAGATCTTGCCAATTTGCAAGTGACGTGAATGTGAAAAATCACCAAAATTTGTAGGAATGGTATTAAATAGTTAATAAGCTATGTAAATGAACCTTGATGAGTCTATTTTCATATGGAAGAAACGAAAGCGGTCATAGGAGTTACATGTTAAGAGATATTAAAGCTATTGTGAGACAGGGCGAGAATGGTTTCGGGTCCCCTCTCATAACTTTAAAATTTACTATAAATTATCCAGAAAGAATTAGGAGTCATGCCTTATATGTACAGATTCCATTTTGAGTCTAGTTTCAATGCGCGAAGGTCGAAGCGATCGATCCTGTAACATGGGTGACTTTAACTAATAAAGCTGTACCAATTGGCACGACCAAAATTCTAGAAATAAATCCATGGATGGATATATGAGTCTAAATTGGGAAAATTTACGAAACCGGTTTACGAGTTTTGAAACTCGAGATATGATTTTTAAAGGCGACAGTGGCGTAGTTTTCCAACTGATTGGAAATGTCAAATTAATGGGCAAAATATATGGACTTGGCTTGTTAACCCTCGTGTCCGACATGGCGATGGTCTCGGGTTGGGGTGTTACAAAGCGTGTCACTTGTCACCTTAAAATCATATCTTGAGTTCCACAACTCAAAAATCAGTTTCGTGATTTTTACCTGAAACTAGACTCATATATGCATCTACAAAGTTTTTCTAGAATTTTGGTCGGGCCAATTAGTCTGATTTATTAGTTAAAGTCCCCATGTTACGGGATAGACTACATGAACTTTGTGCATTACATTTCGATATCTCCTGCAGGGGCTTCAATCTTGATGCCGTTTGTTTCTAAAGAAAATAGACTCGAAAGGAATCTGTACATATATGGCATGACTTATTATCTCTGGTCAATTTATAATGAATTTCCAAAGTCGAACAGGGGACTCCAAAAGCCGTTACGCCCTGTCTCACGAAAACTTAAATATCTCTTAACATGCTATTCATATGATCGTTTAGTTACTTTCCTATAAAATAGACTCGTCAAGGTTAATTTACATAATTTATTCACTATTTAATTCCATTCCTACTATTTTTAGTGATTTTTCACATCCACGCACTACATTGTCAAGATCTGTCTTTAAGGTAGGCTTTACCTATTTCATAGTTTCCATGATTCAACTAGCCCTTTAACATAAATAGCACAAAATATGATCATGATTAACCATCCCAATGGCTAATCGTTTCCAAACATTTCCATACCTCTTAATGAACAACATACAATGATTATAATACCATGCCCAAAGTATACTTAAGCCATTTTCGCATGGCTATCCAAATTTACACAAAATCGAAAGGTACATGACCTACAACAAAAGGGTAGTCCTATACATGCCATTTCAAAGTCCAACCAAAAATATACCGAAAGGAGCTTTGATAGTGTGGGCGACTTGACTTCAAAATCCAGTCCGATAGTGAAGAACCAAAATCTATAAAACAGAGAATCAAAGAAACGGAGTAAGCATTTAATGCTTAGTAAGTTTGAGTCATAAATTTAGACACAACCAAAGTATAGCATTTATGTAGCCAAACAGATAATTTCACATGCACAAATTCTCAATATCATACTTACTTTACATTACCAACCCTTATATTCATACACAAAGATCAACTTAGCCAAAGGCGGTAGCTCATTTATCAACGGCGAATACTTATTTGTAAGGGCTCAACTAATTCAAAGCACACACAAAACATACCTCATTGTTGGGATTTCACAAGCGTATTAACTGAAATTTTTACAGCAAGTTCATTCATTCCCGAATCACATACCTTCGAGTTTAACCGGATATAGCTACTCGTTCAAATGCCTTGGGACATGGCCGGTTATAGTAACTTCGCACAAATGCCTTGGGACTTAACCCGATTTAGTAACTTCGCACAAATGCCTTGGGACTTAACCCGGATTTAGTAACTCGCACAAATGCCTTCGGATCTTAGTGGGATATAGTCACTTAGCACAAAGCCTTGGGACTTAGCCGGACATCATTCGAATAACCATGCACATTTATCAATAAATCATGACACATTCGTATTTCATTTTCATTAGCAAAACTCAAACACAAGGCACTTTTCACACTTGCAAATTTCGGCTCAATAGCCACACACAAAAAGCATGATTTTAATTTGCTTAAAACATGATCTAATCAAAGCATAATCTAAGTTCTATTACTCAAGAACTTACCTCGGATGTTGTTGAACGGCTTCAACGGCTATTCGATCACTTTTTCCTTTCCCTTATCCAACTGTGGTCCTTTAAGCTCTTGAGCTAATTCAAACAAATTTAACTTATTAAAGTCTCATTTTGCTAGCTTATGGCGAATATGACAAGGAGTTTGATAGGTCATATGGCCACCTTTTAGCTCAAATACACAATGATCATACGCATTTTAATCACATCAAGCAATTTAATACAATTCATTCGAACATCAAAGAGAAGCTCAAGGTATTAGCCCATATATACATTAGACATTAAAGTCCCATATATACGAAATCACGAATCGAATTCGACATATTTGCTAATATTCCGCTTAGCCGAATTTTCTAAGTCAAGCTAAAGCCATCAATAGGCTACCTATGGCTGAACATACACATCAACTCATATACTCATTCATGTGGCCGAACGTACATGTCTATGTTGGGGCCGATTGCAACACTTAATACATTCTACAAGTATGGTCACTTGTATTGACTAAACACCATTTTGTTTCAAGTTCAAAACTTGGCTAATACACACATATACACTAGTAAATCAAACACTAGCATTTGCACTTCACCTTACTACCATTTCTCATCCAATAATGTGAACAACAACATATTTCTCTTCTACTTCCTACCATGGCCGAATGCATCACAACACCATACCATTTCGATTTTGGTCATGGTTAAACAAAGAACTTAATGTCTCACTCAAAACAAAAAAAATGCTAAAAAGAAGATTTAAGAGTCATCAATCCACCTTCACATGCATCATTTCAAAGCTTCATTTTTAGCATGTAAATGATATCAACACCAAGCAAGAATGATGCATCCATGGCCGAGTGTCATTTCCACCACGTAGCAAGATTTAGACCATGGGCTAGGTAGAACTCAAGCTACCAACTAAAACATGCATGCATCTCATGGACAACATCAAACATACCTTAGTGTAGCAAATCACCATAGCCGATTGTTTCAAACTCCTCCCCTTCCTTTCTTTCCTCTATTCAGCCAAGGATGAACCAAAGGACACAACTAGTTTTCTTTCTTCCTTAGAATTTTCAGCCAAAAGAAGTGAAAAATGATGGACACTTTTTTTCTTCTTCTTTCCCTCAACTCACTGACAATGGGGGGAACACTCACACCATTCTTTTTTTTTCTTCCATTTCTTTATTACCCATACTCCTTATTTTATTTTTCCTAACATACACCATTGTCACAACATGTTTTATGACATGTTTTGCCCATCATCCTTTGTCATGGCCGGCCACTAGCAAATAAAAAGGGGGAAATTGACATGCAAGTCCACCCCTTTGATTACATGCACTAATAGATCCTTATAGATTTACCTATTACATTTCAAAAGTGTCACACATAAGTCCTATCGACTAATTCACATGCAATTTACTAAATCGAAGCTTAAAACTTTCACACATTCATAATCACATATTTTAGACAATAGATATCATATTCAAATAATTTGGTGACTCGGTTTAGCGGTCCCGAAACCGCTTTCCGACTAGGGTCACTTTAGGGCTGTCATAGCGGAGGAGGTAAAGCATACAGAGTGCCTAAATCGGGAAAAAGAAAGGGGTGAGAATAAAAGGAAGGCTGAGACTCTTGGTGTTGGAGAGAGGCCTAGGGCTAGGACCAGAAATAATGGGCCAGTTAGAGCATGGCCCCCTACTGCTAATTTAGGGGTGCCACCATGTGTTGATTGTGGGAGAAGCCATAGAGGCGAGTGTTGGAAGAGGACGGGGGCTTGTTTTGCTTGTGGGTCTATGGAGCATAGGATCAAGGATTGTCCTTGAATGTTAGATCGAGAGCCAGTAGTGGGCCACGGTGGTGCTCAGCCACCAAGGGGTGGTTAACTGTCGCCAAGAGGTCGTGAACAAGCCAGAGGTGGTAACGGCAATAGATGGGGAGTGGAGCACCACGCGGAAATGGGGGCCATGCTGAGGCTAGACAGCCAGCTTTGGTTTATGCTACTCGTCACTGAGAGGATAGGGATGCCCTAGATGTGATAACGGGATGTTCCTTATATACGAGTTACTTTACACAGCTTTGATTCAAATTGGATCGACGCATTCATATGTTTCATGCAATAAGACTGAGTGTTTGGGTGATATGTTTGAGATTATTGCGAATGAGATGACTGTGATAAGTCCGTTAGGGCAGTCAGTAGGAGTGAATAAGTTGTTTAGGGAGGTACCCTTAGTAGTCCAAGGGGTTACCTTTTTAGCAGATTTGATGGAGCTGCCATTTAGCGAATTCGACTTAATATTAGGTATGGATTGGTTGGTGAAGCACTGAGCCACGTTGGATTGCACTGCAAAGTGAATGGTGTTAAGAATGGCGGAGGATAAGGAGGTGGTGGTAATTGGTGAATGCCGGAATTACCTGTCAAATGTGATTTCGGCGTTGAAGTCTGTAAAGTTAGTACGAAAGGGATGAAAATCCGTTTTGGCTTATATTAGTGATACGGAGGTTAAGAGTCTTACTGTTAACGAGTTGAGAATAGTTAGGGAATTACCGGATGTTTTTTCCGAGGAGATGCCTAGGCTGCCACCTAGTAGAGAAGTGGAATTTGGAATCGAGTTGTTACCTGGGACGGCTCCGGTGTCTATCGCTCCTTATCGGATGGCACCAAAAGAGTTGGTAGAACAAATTCAGGAATTTTTGGATCGAGGATTCATCTGACCAAATGTGTCTTCATGGGGAGCACCGGTGTTATTCGTGAAGAAGAAGGATCAAACTTTGCGAATGTGCATCAATTATCGATAGTTAAACAAGTTAACTGTTAAAAACAAGTATCCTCTACTGAGAATCGATGTTATTTTTGATCAGTTTAGGGGAGCTTCGATTTTCTCAAAAATTGATTTGCATTCGGGATATCACCAATTGATGGTGAATGAGGCGGATGTTTAGAAAACAACTTTCAGAACTCGTTATGAACACTACGAGTTTTTGGTGATGCCATTTGGGCTGATGAGCGCACCTGCTGCTTTCATTGATCTCATGAATCAGATTTTCCAGCCCTACTTGGATCAATTCGTGGTAGTCTTTATAGATGACATTTTGGTGTACTCAAAGGATGAGGATGAACATGGTGCATACTTAAGGATTGTGTTGCAAACTTTGAGGGAGAAGCAGCTGTATGCCAAATTTAGTAGGTGTGAATTTTGGCTAAGGGAGGTTACTTTTCTAGGACATGTGGTGTCAGTCGAGGGGATTAAGGTGGATCCCCAAAAAATTGAAGTGGTGTTAGACTGGAAAACACCCAAGTCAGTATCAAAAATCCAAAGTTTTCTGGGCTTCGTAGGATATTATAGGCGGGTTGTGGAGGGCTCTCCAGTAATTGTTGCACCCTTAACTAAGTTGTTGAGGAAGGGGGTACCATTTGTTTGGACGGACAAGTAGTAGGAGAGTTTTGGAAAACTCAAGAAAGTTTTAACGGAGGCCCCTGTGTTGATTTAGCCAGTGCTTGGAATGGACTTTATGGTTTATAGTAACGCGTCACATGTGGGCTTAGGTTGTGTATTATTGCAAGAAGGGAAGGTGGTCGCGTATGTGTCACGGAAACTTAAGACTCACGAGGTGAATTACCCAACCCATGATTTGGAGCTAGCTGCGGTGGTGTTCGCGCTTAAGAAATGGAGGCATTACTTGTACGGAGAGAAGTGTGTAATTTATTCGAACCACAAGAATTTGAAGTACCTATTTACCGAAAAGGAGCTAAACCTTAGGCAACGTAGGTGGGTGGAATTATTGAAGGATTATGATTGCACGATAGAATAACACCCTGGCAAAGCGAATGTGGTAGCCGACGCGCTAAGTCGTAGGGTTAAGTCAGACTTGAGAGCTATGTTCGCTCATTTAAGCTTGTTGGATGATGGTAGCTTGTTGGCAGAGCTTCGAGTAAACCCGGTGTGGGTCGAACAGATAAGGAGTAAGCAGTTAATGGATGAGACCTTAGGTACTCATTTTAGACAAGTGGAGAGTGGGGAGACATCGGACTTTGGGATGAATAGTAAAGGGGTATTGTGCTTTCGTGGGACAATGTGTATACCAAATGACGATGATTTAAGGCAGTCTATTCTGCGGGAAGCACATAGCGGTCTCTACGCTATGCATCCTGGCGGAAATAAGATGTATCAGAATTCGCGTGAGCTTTATTGGTGGCTTGGACTTAAGCACGAGGTTGTGGAGTTTGTAAATAAGTGTTTCGTCTATCAGAAGGTGAAGGCGGAACATTAGTTGCCTTCAGGGTTGCTTCAACCAGTGAAGATTCCACTCTGGAAGTGGGAAAGGATAACTATGGAATTTGTTAGTGGGCTACCCTTGACGCCTACTAAGAAAGACTCGATATGGGTTATAGTGGATCGGTTAACCAAGTCTGCCCATTTTATATTGGTTCACACCAATTACTAATTACAAAGGTCGACGAAGTTGTATGTGGCAGAAGTTGTAAGATTGCATGGAGTGCCAGTCTCCATAATATCAGACAGGGACCGACGTTTCACTTCGCGATTTTGGAAGAAGCTGCATGAGGCGTTAGGTACTAGGTTGAACTTCAGTATGGCGTTCCACCCTCAAACTGATGGACAGTCGAAAAGGGTGATACAAGTATTGGAAGATATGTTAAGAGGATTTGTGATTGAGTTACGAGGTAGTTGGGAGGACTATTTACTGTTAGCCGAATTCGCATACAATAATAGCTATCAAACAAGCATTGGTATGGCTCCATACGAGGCACTATATGGGCGAAGGTGTCGAACTCCAACATGTTGGATGGAGTTGGGCGAACGAAGAGTTTTAGGCCCTCAGTTAGTAGTCGATACTGAGGATAGGGTAAAACTGATTCGGGATGTGACAGCCCTAAAGTGACCCTAGTCGGAAAGCGGTTTTGGGACCGCTAAACCGAGTCACCAAATTATTTGAATATAATGATTATTGTCTAAAATATGTGAATATGAATGTGTGAAAGTTTTAAGCTTCGATTTAGTCAATTGCATGTGAATTTAGCTAATAGGACTTATGTGTGACACTTTTGAAATGTGATAGGTCGATCTATAAGGATCTATTAGTGCATGAGATCAAAAGGGTGGACTTCCATGTCAATTTCCCCCTTAATTAGTAAGTGGCCGGCCATGACAAGGAGGGTGGACAAAATGTTATGGGTAAAACATGTCATAAACATGTTATGTTAGTGATTTATGTTAGGAAAAATAAAATAAGGAGTATGGGCAATAAAATAATAATGGGAAGGTAAATGATGATGAAAAAAAAAAGAAAGAAAAAAAGCTCTCATGTTGTTCTTGGCCGAATAGAAGAAAGAAAAAGAAGGAAAAAGAGCTTTGAGGAAATCGGCTATGGTGGTTTGCTAGACTAAGGTATGTTTGATGTTGTTTCATGAGATTCATGCATGTTTTTAGTTGTTAGTTTGAGTTCTACCTAGCCCATGGTTTAAATCTTTGCTATGAGATGGAGATGATATTCGGCCATGGGTGTTGTCTTCTTGGTTGGTGTTTGATGTTGTGGTGATGAGGCATGAAGATGAGTTAAGTTTCGACTAAGGTGGATTTGTGTTGATGACATTTTCATGCTAAGTGTGAAGCTTTGTAATGATACATGTGATGGTGTTTGATGACTCTTGGATTTTCTTTTTGGCATTTTTGAGTTAGACATTAAGTTCCTTGGGTAACCCATGACCAAAATTGAAATGGTATGGTGTCTTGATGCATTCGGCCATGGTAGGAAGTAGATGAGAAATGGTAGTAAGGTGAAGTGAAAAATGTTAGTATTTGATTACTAGTGTATATATGTGTATTAGCCGAGTTTTGAACTTGAAACAAAATGATGTGTAGTCAATACAAGTAACCATACTTGTAGGAAGTATTAAGCATATAATCGGCCTCAACATAGATATGCATATTCGGCCACATGAGGTAGATTGGTGTTGCATGTATTCGGTTAGAGGCGAGCATAATGATGAATCTATCTTGACTTAGATACTCGGCTCAAGGAGAATTTTGTTAAAGTGCTCAGATAATTGATATTAGGTTAATGATGTGTGTATTCGGTAATAAATGTGCACATGAGAAAATGTTAGATTAATTGTATTAAATTGCTCAATGTGATTAAAAATGCGTATGACCATTTTGTATTTGAGCTAAAGGTGGCCATATGACCTATCAAACTCCTTGTCATATTCGGCCATAAGCTAGCATAATGAGACTTTAATAAGTTAAATTTGTTTGAATTAGCTCAAGAGCTTAGAGGACCAAAGTTGGACAAGGAAAGGAAAAAGTGATCGAATAGCCGTCGAAATCGTTCGACAACATCCGAGGTAAGTTTTGAGTAATGAAACTTAGATTATGATTCGATTAGATTATGTTATAAGCAAATCAAAATCATGCCCTTTGTATGTAGCTTTTGAGTGAAAATGATAATGCTTGATAAGTGACTTGTGTTTGAATTCTAGTTACGAAAGTGAAATATTGATGTGTCATGATTTATTGATATGTGCATGGATATTCGGATTGATAACGGGCTAAGCCGAAGGCATTTAATGCGAGTTACTATATCCGGCTAAGTCTCAAGGCATTTGTGCGAGTTACTATAACCGGGCTAAGTCCCAAGGCAATTGTGCGAAGTTACTATAACCGGGCTAAGTCCGAAGGCATTTGAGCGAAGCTATATCCGACTAAACTCGAAGGTACTTGGTTTGGGAATGAGCGATCTTGCTGTAATAATTTCAATTAATACGCTCGTAAAATCCCAACGATAAGGTACGTTTCGTATATGCATTGGAGTAGTGGTTTCGTTTAAATATTATCCGCTCAGTCGATTAGTGAGCTTTCGGGCCTTTGGGTAAGTTGATCCCTGATGTATGAATATAAGGGTAGGAAATGTGAAGTAGGACTGATTTTTGAGAATATGTGTATATGAAGTTATCCGTTTAGTTATATGAATGCTATAGTTCAGTTGTGCCTAATTTTATTGCTCAAAACTTACTAAGCATTAAATGCTTACTCCGTTCTTTGAATCTCTGTTTTATAGATTTTGGTTCGTCAGGTATCGGACTCGGGATTGTCGAAGTCAAAGTCGTCCACACTATCAAATCCCCTTTGGTACACTTTTGGTTGAACTCTAAAATGGCATGTATAGGACTACCCTTTTTGTTGTTGGTCATGTACCCTTTGGTTTTGTATAAATTTGGATAGCCATGCGAAAATGGCTTATATACACTTTGAGCATAGCATTATAATCGTCTTGTATGTTGTTCATTGAGAGGTATGGAAATGTTTGGTAACGATTAGCCATTGGGAATGGTTAATTATGATTATTTTGATGCTATGTATGACAAACTCTAGTTGATTCATGGAAAACCATGAAATAGGTAAGGTTTACCTTAAAACAGATCTTGACAGCAGCAGTGGTGTGGATTTGAAAATCACTAAAAATAGTAAGAATGGAATTAAATAGTGAATAAATTATTTGATTGAACCTTGATGAATCTATTTTCATAGGAAAGTAATCAAATGATCATATGAACAGTATTTTATGAGATTTTAAAGTTTTCGTGAAACAGGGCCAGAGCGGTTTCTGGATTCCCTGTTAGGACTTAGCAAATTCATTATAAATTAACCAGAGATAGTTAGAAGTCATTCCATATATTTATAGATTCCTTTTCGAGTCTAGTTTCTTTAGAAACAAACGGTATAAGTATTGAAGCCCTGTACAGGGAGATATACAAGTCGTAATTCATGAAGGTCAGAGCAGTCAAACCCTGAAACAGGGGAGACTTTAACTAATAAACTGTACTAATTGACCCGACCAAAAATTCAAGAAAAAAATTTGTAGATGGATATATGAGTCTAGTTTCAGGGAAATTTTACGAAACTGATTTTCGAGTTTTTGAACTCAAGATATGATTTTTAAGGTGACAGTGACGCAGTTAGCCAGCTAGTCTGGAAATTTTTAAAATGGACTGTAAACATTAGGGAATTAAGTCTGTTAACCCCTCGTGTCCGACTCCAGCAATGGTCTCGGGTACGGGGTGTTACACGGGATCGGTTAAAGGAGGCCTCGGATAGGCAGAAGTCGTATGCTAACCTTAAACGACGAGAGATAGAGTATGCAGTGGGAGACCTAGTTTTTTTTGAAGGTCTCTCCATGGAAGAAAGTGTTGAGATTTGGAAGGAAGGGTATGCTGAGCCGAAGGTTCATTGGGCCATATCGGGTTTTATGGCAGATTGGGCCAGTCACTTATCAGCTAGAATTACCTCCTAAACTAAGCCAGATCCACAACGTGTTCCATGTTTCCATGCTGAGATAGTATCGCTCGAATGCTTCACATGTCGTGGAGATTGAAGAAATTGAGGTCAGACTGAGTTAACTTTTGAGGAAGAGCCCATACAAATAATTGGTCGAGACGTCAAGGTATTAAGAAGGAAGTTCGTTCCATTAGTCAAAGTACTTTGGCAGAATCACAAAATGGAGGAGGCTTCTTGGGAACTAGAGGAAGCGATGTGATGTCAATATCCTCAACTGTTTGAATAAGGTAAAATTTTGAGGATGAAATTTCTTTTAGGGGCACAGTTGTAACGCCCAAAAAAATCCCAAAACCAAAAAATTCCGAAATCTTGAATTTTCTTTCTTTTTGTGCTTAATAATTCTGGTTAAGTGCTAATTATGCAAAGGTAGGTCTTGGTTAAGGTTTCAGTCCGAATCTAGGGGTAGAAGAAATTATAGATTAATAATTAAAAGGACATTGTTGGCAAGTAGTTGGGCTTTTAAATAAAGACAAGGGAGAATGACATCAAAAAGCCTTGTGAAGGAGTGGCTAAGTGACGCCACTTAGAGTGTAGGGAGGTGGCATTAATAGCCAGCAAGGAGGTCCAAGGTTCGAATACTAGTCTAGTATTTTGGGAGTTTAATTTTGGCCTTCTAGAAGATTGGAAGTGCGTGAAAGCGGAGTGTTCAGAGGAGAATTTTGAGGAAATAGATTGGGGAGTTATCAGGGAGAAAAACAAGGAGATGAGAAGGGAGAAGTGATGGAGCCGAATGGGGAATTGGGCATGGGAAAATTCGGCTATAAGGATTATAAATAGGAGCCGAATGCTAGGGTATGAAGCTAAGGCCGAATTTTCTTCACCCTGTTACCAGAAACTCTTTTCTCTAAAAGCCAAAACCCTCTGCCTTTCTTTTATTTTTCTTCTTCCTTATGCCGAATCCTATTCTTCCTCTACCTCATTGCTGACTTTTCTTTCTTTTTCACAAAATCGTAAAGGGCCAAACCTCTTTAGCCGAATACCCTTGGTACAATCACTACTCCTTCTACTTCGGTCAAATCTAGTGTAAGTGTTGTTCTCCCAGTCGGTTTCTTTGTTAAGTATCGAATATTATCCCTCACTCTTTCTAATCAATTGTGGTAGGGAATTAGTATTCGATCTCAGATCTTAGCTCATTGCCGAATTGCTCCATAGGTGTTGCAGTTTTGGTAAGTATTCCTCATCCATTTGCTAAGGTTGGCCGAATAGCCATAGTAAGGTAAGGGGGCTTGTTTTGGATACTTGTCACCTATCATTCTGGTTTTAATAGTTATGATTGGTGCAGATCTAGGAGTTGATCGTGGTTAGTGAAGGGGTTGTTATACTTATCACGAAAGGTAAGGTCAAGGTGAAATTCAGGATTTTGGTAAAGTATTCGATAAGTATGTGAGATTATCTTTAAGTGATATCAATTGTAGGTTTGGGCTAAGGAAATTACAGCATGCTTGCCTACCAGGTGTTATATATACTGCACACACACTATGAATCGACAAAAGCCGAAATGCCGAATGTCTAAAAGCCGAAATGCCGAAAAGCCAAAAGTTTGGCTACGACAGTCTTGTGAGTGCGCGAACACTCGTAAGGGGGAGGCCAATGGGTTACCTGAGACCCACGGGCGATTCCGTGGACTTGGGTTGTGATTTGGCCATACGGGCCAAAATGGACTAAATAGGCCCGATGGGCTGTTGGGCCCATAATAGGCAAAAACTGAATATTGATGCTGTGTGATAGGAATTTGTATGTGAGCATGAATATGAATGTGACTGGGCCTAACGGACCATATAAATGTGATTTGGGCCTAATGGGCCATAAACAGGTGATTTGGGCCTAATGGGCCATAAACAGGTGATTTGGGCCTAATGGGCCATATAAATATGAATGGGCTTAATGGGCCAGATACAGGTATGCGAATTTGTTTGGGGCTTTGTAAGGGGTTTTGGGCCTAGTTTATGATAACTACATAAGACTTAATTAATATATTGTGACCGTGAACAAGTCATAGGGTTAAGGTGTGGCAATGGGTATATGCATGTCTAGGATTGGATCTAGGGAGAGCTTGGTACTTAAGCGGTCTTAATGACCCACCTCCTCTTCTCTGGAATCCTACCTAGTTCATAGTATTCATTCATCTTAGCTCGTGGGACTTGTTCATAGGCCAAGGTAAGTGAAAATCGTAATTAAGGAAAAATTACTGAAATGCCCCTAGGGGCGAAAATGACCAAAATACCCCTAGGTTTTGAATGTAAGTTTTATGGAAGTGACATGCATACATATGATGTTCTGCTTAGGTTGCATATGGGGTGGGAACTATGGAAAGGATGAAGTATATGAGGATCGCATGGTTGCCTGACAATCGTGGATCCACCAATAGCTTTTAAAGCCCAATATATAAATGAAGGTAGTTCTGCAACCGGGCTACCATTGGTGTGTGGGCTGGGTGGGTCAATATTTATATCCCCACATGATGTGGCGGGGGACGAAGGTGGTGTGCAGCGGATGGATAATTTGGATGGGATTCCATTGCATGTTTGATGGTTTCTCTTTGAATGCTTGTTTTTCATTGAGGGTTGTACACACTGAGTTTGTGAAAACTCACCCCCTCTTTTATTTTATTTTCAGGTAATGCTCAGTAGAAGGTTCGATGTTTGAAGGGACTCTAGGTGGCCGGCTAGCAAGATAATTTAGACTTGGGCTTTTTTAAGCATTTAAGTTTTTATTTTTTTTTAAGTATGTTCAGACCAGATTGTAATAAGGTTTTCATTATGTTATTATTACGTAAATTATTATTATTATTTTCATTGTAATTACAAGAAGTTGAACATGGATTTCTTAAATTATGGTATGTTTTCTACGATTTCGCAACTAAGTATTTTTTTTAAAATCAAATGTTTTAAGCAAGGCTTTCATAACTGAAAGGTTTTTTTTTAGTTAATTAGGGTTTCTTTTATTTTATGAAAGGTTTTTAATGAAAACACAATTTTCGCTAAAACACTTCAATGTGACACACTAAATTCGGCCATAACGTCCGAGCTGGGTTTGGGGTGTTACAATTACAACCCAAATAATTAAATATGAGCCATATCATATGACCATTACAAAATTAATCATCATTATCATAGGCCTTCACAATTTTGGCCAAATAGGATGACACATATCACAAATTGGCCAAGTTTCCTATACATGCCATACTCAGAATAATAATTTCACTATACCCAATAGTCTTTTGATAGTGTGATCGAATACTCTGACAGCTTCCGATCCCCGAGCTAGCTTGGCAGAACTACAAAGGATGGAAAGAGAGGGGAGTAAGCATTAATGCTTAGTAAGTCCACATACAAATAATATGAAATGGTAGTAAGGAATCAACATTGCAAAAACATAGCAACATATACATAAAGATTATTCATCATTCAAACCTTATTGCTTACTCATCATACGAACATATATATATATATATATATATATACGTGCTCATCGTAAATCGATCTTTATTAAGGCATTACTCATAAGTTTAGCATACATGCATGTACTCATCGTAAAGTATCTATAACCATGTCTATTTCATATGTCCTCCTCGGTACTCTCATTTCATTCATTACATTACCCATTGAACTCTCAGAATACTATTGGATACACGGAAACATTGCACATAAGTGCCACATATACAACATAGCCAAAGCTACCACATAACATGTAACATATCCATAATGAACTTGGACCTCTCAACGAGCTCAGATGTTACATGAATCACATCCATTATGAACTCGGACCTCTCAACGAGCTCGGATGCCACATGTCTCACGAACCCGGACCACTTAACGAGTTCGGACTTCTTAGTTCCTAGTGACCTGTCACTTGTATCCTAAACTATTCCTAAGGTTCAAACGAGATTTTTTTCCTCACTTGCATATAGTATCTCCATTGTACTTGCTCGTAACGTCGTGGATAACGACCATAATAATATTCATGCTTTCATAAAAACCAGCAAGCATATAACTCATAATTACAATAAAACATTTATTACAATATATTAAAGCATTAAAACACACTACAACACCAGATTATTTACATATGTACTTATCTTGGTACGAAATGATGATAATCGAGCTTAATCTTCGTGTACATTATTCTTTCCTCGATCAAGTCCCGTTCATGTTTTTCTTGATCTGTCATGCCAAATTTAACTTATTTATTATTCACATTATTCAAATGGGTGCATAATTTATACTTTTCAAATTTACATTTTAACCCTTAAACATTCACATATTTACTATTTAGTCTCTAGGCTCGTAAAATGAAATGCATGCATTTTCTTGGTTACCCAAGCCTAGCCGAACCTTTACTATGCTCATATCAGCCTATATTTTCTTTTATTTCACATTATTACTATTCTCTTTTACACTTTTACAAACAAGTCCCTTGTTTAGGTGTTTTCACTAAAAATCACCTAGTAAAAGATGTTTATTAGAGCCTTGGTTTAAAACCTCAGACTGAGTTTTTAAATCTACTTAAGTAAGTCTAGATGCATACATGAAAAAGGGGAAATTTGGGAAAAACAAGCCACAGAGAATTTTAAAACTAATATTCTATAAAGAAAATCAGATTCGAGACTCCGATGCCGGTTGCCATAGAAAAGATGTTGTTAAGTTATAGGTAAACACTTGAGGTGTATTAATGTAGACATAGAACTGAAATAGTTAGTATTTAACTTTTTCTTTGAAACTGTAATATAGAAAAGTGAAATTTGATTGAAGTTAGATAGTGATTTTTTTCTAAAATTGTAGATCAAATTTAAGACCATAGGATACATAATTAACAACTGTAGAATGAGGAACCCTGGGGCTCATTGTCGAGCAACCCAATTTGATTTATTTGCTTCTCAAGGAATTGTGCCTAACCCTAAGAAGACTAACATCGTGATTGCGCCTACTTCTAAAGACATAAACTAAGAGGCTGGGGATGATGCATTATTTGTCCCCAGTGATATTAGGAGTTTTAGAAAAGGTTTTCAAGATTATGGTTGAAAGGACTAGTATGAAGGGAGAGCCTAACGCTTGGAGTGCAAAAGAAAGGAAAAGAATAAAGTTCAAAAAAGGAGAGAGTCTACTTCCACAGGACCAAATCCGTGACCTTTAAAGTGGGCTAGGTGAGTCAGACCTCAACGAAAGGTTGTAGTAGTTATTATTGGAGAAACTGTTAGATTAGCTAGGATTCTGATTTGTAGATATTGTGGTAAGCGTAATCCAGTAGAGGTTCTATCAAAATTGTGAATTGGCGCAGAGGAATCTATTAGCAACGTTTCTTTAATTAGATATGCAAAATATATGTTGGGAATGTAAGGAGATGTATTGTTTGGAATTGTGTTGGAATCAGAGTTACGCAGTGAAAGCTTGGTGGTCGGGTTTGAAGGAAAAGGGGTAATAGATTTTGTGACCAAGAAAATTTCGAGGACGAAATTTCGTTAAGGAGGGGAGAATTGTAACATCCCAAAAATCAGGGGTTAGTAGAATCAGGTTTGTGAATCGAGAAAGACAGTAATAATGCCTTAATTTTTTAAAATTATCTATGTATTTTTAGGAAATAAATGAGGTATTGGTTTGTTGGTTAAGTGTTAGTCTAAAGTTTCTTGAAACCCAAGCTCAAATCCCATTTCTCGCATCATTTTTATTACTTTGCAAATTTTACCTTAAACCCTAGTATATGGCATGTCTTGTTTTTCTAAGTAATTATTGCAAAATTATTTCAAGAATGAGGAAAAATCCTAATGGTTAAAAGAAATATGAGAAAGCATGGAAATTAAATGAGGTCCCAAGTTCGAATCCCTTCCCTTGCGAAATAATTAAATTTTTATTATGTAGGTAAAATCCCTTTTTTTTTAATGTGTGTGACATCCATACCCTTGAATCCTAAGTATAAATATAATTTTTTATTGTATTTTTCAGCCTTTAATTCAACTTTTACCTACCCAAGCCATTCACCCTCTTCCTCTCCTTTTTTTCTCTTCAATTTTTTTCTTTTCCTCCATTGTTGTCGTCGCCTACACCTAGTTTTACTATCTCTTTATTTTCTTTTTCTTTTTGGACACAAGATTTGTTAACATATTCTCCACCATATTACTGTCATTTCTCCTCATTAAAATCAGCCCCAAATCTAAAATATTGAACTCCAAGATTGATCTTGAACATTGCCAAAAAAGTGCCATTGTCGTTTCTCTCGACTAGCTTGGGTATGGTCTCTTCTCTCTTTATTTTATTAATTAATATTTTTAATTCAAAACCTAAATTTCTAGGTCTATAATTTTTGGGGTTTTAAATTATTTCAAACGTATTTTTCCAGATTTTAATGAGTTCTCAAACCATTTTAAAATTCATCTCCAATTTTGGCCACCATTGGTGGTGGTGTGTGCGCCTATGTGCAAGAATGGGGGATGTTTTGTTTCTTGGTTCTAATTTGACTTCTTGAACCATCCTAATCATGTTTTAAACCAATTTCAATTAGGAAAAAACATTCTTGATTGATTGCCATTCGGATCCCACAAATCGTGAAACGTAAGTACAATTAAGGGTAACTATTTTGTTATTAAAGGTTATGATTTGATTAAATGAATAAATTTAATCATTAATTAGCTACTGATTTTCCATTATATTATTGAATTAGGTGCTGACCCAAACACCCCAAATCATCCGTAACGGTGAAGAACGATTGTATGTACAGTTTGCATCGATACAGTGTAAAAAATTTAGCTAGTTTGGATTCATAAAATAGTTAAAATTCCAACGATTGGTTTGAACTCATAAGTGGGTGTTTGGGGGCTGTTTTAATGGTAAATTGATTTAATTTATACTGAATTTTTGTTTAGGTTCTTTTAAGGAGTTATTAAGGAAAATTGGAAGATTTGCTAGTGTGCTACGAGGAAGGGAAAAATAAGGCGTGGGTTCAAAAATCATAAAATTTTTTGAAAATGTTAAATATAATGTTATATTTGATAAATTATCTTGCTGAATGGATTGGATTAATAGCGAAATTATTGATTTTTTGAGTGGTCGAACTAGGTATGTTTCAAGCCTTAAAAGATTAACATGTTGTCAAAATTGCTAGTTTGATAGTATAGATATTTGATTGAGTTTGTAATTGCATATTTGAGTTAAGAGATATCAGAATGTTTGACTGAACTATATAATGTGTTGAGATATTAAGCTTTTGTATGATTTAAACGCATGAGATATTTGTTATATTGTGTATTGAAAAAGGTGCTATTTATGCACAATGAAAATCTGTAAAGTATGTGAAATTGAACATTGTTGATTGATATCAACTCAATGGTAATTTGAAAGATTGGAACACTATTTCAATTCACTGAAAGAATGTGATTATTGAGGACATGTTGAGCATGTTAAATGAATGTGAAAAGTATTGAGACATGATTATGTATGAGATTGTGTGACATATTGTATATGCATTGGGCTGAGATTCTGTGGGTGACGGAGGATTTCCATGGAGTACTGACGACATATTAAGTCTGCATTATTTGTAGTCAGTGCACTGCACCTGGACTATCGAGGAGATTGGTGATTTTATCGCATATTACATGTTATTGGCGATTGTATCACACTATTTGATATCCAATAGATTTTTTGCATTATTGATTATTTGGTGGTTTTACCACATCGAGCTATGCTCATAATGTTTTGGAGTTTGACAGGCAGGTTCTGGGGAACTCGTGGTGTGTAGCGGATGGTATGGGTAGGAACCTTTTTGCATTGCATCATGTGCATGACATATTTGAATGTTATTGATTTATGCTACGTGTTGTATTTTGTTGTATTGAATGGTATCAAAATTAATGATTGTTACTCGACTGAATGATGACCTATGCTCATATACTGTTTGACAACAATTTGATAATGGCAATGTAGCGATATGAAATTCCTATGATGGTTATGCTTTCTTCTATTAAAGCTAATCTATTTCATTGTATTCGATATTTATGTTTGTTTAAATAATTGTTTAACTCACTAAGATTTTTATAAGATCACCCACCAATAGTGTTTAACTTTTCAGGTAAACATAAAATTAGGACTAGACTCGATATTTGGAGAATCAATATGGACCTTGGATTATTATTATTTTTATTTAAGTATTATGAAGTCTTTATTAGTTTTGGCTTGTATTTTTTAATTATTTCAGGTCTATGGCTTGGTAACTTTTCTTTTGGGGATTTTTGCATGTATGAATTACTCAAGCATAATTACTGAATAATGCATGATATAGGACTTGAGTAAAATTTGATACTGCTCCCTAGTTTCCACTACATTGCAAAGGAACTATTTTTGGAAAAAGAAGTCGATAAGGCAACTAATGTTCCAAAATGACTTGAAAAATGGTTTTTTAGCTGCATTAGTTTAACTTCTAGTTTTTTTTTTTTAAAGAAGAGCGACAAGCAAATGGTTTTTCTAAAACAACACTGTCAACAATAAAATAAATGCTTTTAAGCTAACTCAAAGTACAACTACGGTTTTCTCTAAAATGAGTTTATTTAAAGTCTCAAAAAGTAACGTAAGTTAGCTTTGCCATTTCGGTGGCTAATGTAGCCTTCTCAATCTAGTCGTAACGTCTAGGCCGGGTTTGGGAGAATACAAATTAGAAAGTGTGAAATCTCAGTTGAACCTTAGGATTAGATTAGTATACAAATGGCATGTCATTAGGGGTTATGTGATTTAGGTGCTGGTCTGTACGTCCTACCGGTGGCTAAGTTATCCAGCATGTCTTGCGGATTCTCTTTAGCTTGTGTGAGCAGCACTGTGTAGCCTTGTCATGACCATCATCTTGTGTGAGCTGACCCGTTGATAGCTCGAGAGTGAGCATTATATGTGATACAAAATTGAGATAGCTTCAACTATATATATGTGGCACTTAGGGTGTGAGATTCCTGAGTATTCGATAGTATTCTGAATGGTTCAACAGGTGTATATGTCAAAGATGTGATTGAGTATAAGTTTGATACGAACCGTATGAGCTTTGAATCGAAGAAAATTGTGAATTTTACATCAAATCTTATGATTGAATATGTGAAAGGTTTGTTAGCTAATATGAGTTATATATTGATATATTCAATTGGTTGAATTGTATATTTGTGGTTAATTAAATTTATTATTATACAACCTTACTAAGTGTTATAGCTTACTTTGTTTATTTTTTATGTTTATAGTGAAATCAAAGCTAGCTCGGATTTGGGAATTGTCGGAGACTTCATCATACTATCCAACTATTACTTGGTACTTTTGAACATAAGTTTTTTGGGTATATGGCATGTATAGGGTTATGGTCATTTTGATATATAGTTTGGTAATGAATTTAGTCTTTTGAAATGGCTTGTAAATGTCTAAAGCTTGGTTTTGTATTTAGCCATGAGAGTTGGCTTATTTTGGTAAATTCGATCATGTATCTATTTTTTCATATGGCTTGTGTTGTGAGTTTGATGATGGATATGTGATATTAGTTGGTTTTTGGTAATTAGGGGTACTAAATGGTTGTGAATTGAATTTGGTATATTTTTGAGATTAGGTTAAATGATGCATGGTTGAAGGTGATTGTATTCTTGATTTGAGATTATGAGTTTTTGGTATGAATTTAATGGCACATTGTGGTATTGATAGGTTTGGTATTGGTTGGTATTGAAATTGTATGAATTATGCTTGTTTTGTAACACCCCAAACCCGAGACCATCGCCGGTGTCGGACACGAGGGGTTAACGAGACAAATCCTCTTAAAGTACCGACCAATTTGGCATTTCTGGACAGGCTGGAAAACTGCGTCACCGTCGCCTTAAAAATCATATATCGAGTTTCAAAACTCGGAAACTGGTTTCGTAAATTTTCCCTGAATTTAGACTCATATATCCATCCATGGATTTATTTCTAGAATTTTTGGTTGGGCCAATTGGTACAGTTTATTAGTTAAAGTCACCCATGTTACAGGGATCGACTGCTCTGACCTCCGCGCGTTACAACTTGAATATCTCTCTGTACAGGGCTTTAATACTGGTTCCGTTTGTTTCTAATGAAACTAGACTCAAAATGGAATCTGTAAATATAAGGCATGACTCCTAATTCTTTCTTGATAATTTATAGTAAATTTTTAAAGTTGCGACAGGGGACCCAGAAACCGTTCTGGCCCTGTCTCACGAAAGCTTTAATATCTCTTAACATGTGACTCCTATGACCGTTTTGTTTCTTCCATATGAAAGTAGACTCATCAAGGTTCATTTACATAGCTTATTCACTATTTAATACCATTCCTAAAAATTTTGGTGATTTTTCACATTCACGTCACTGCAGCTGGCAGCATCTGTTTTTAAGGTAGGTCTTACCTATTTTGTAGTCTCCATGAACCAACTAGTCTTGCCATACATAGGTTCACATATGATCATTTTAACCATACCAATGGCTGATCATGTGACCAACAGTCCCATTTCCAATCCATAATCACATCATGACACCATATATATATATACAAACCGCAAATAGTCTAAGTTCGTACTTCACTTTTACGAGCCATTTTCGCATGGCCGTACAATATACATCAGAACATATTTAAACCAACAAGGGGTAGTCCTATACATGCCATTTCAAAGCTCAACCAAAAATTATACCAAAATGGAGGCTTTGATAGTGTAGATGACTTCGACATTAATGATCCCGAATCCGATTGCTATCGAGCAAAATCTATAAAACAGAGAGCCAAAGCAACGGGGTAAGCATTTTTATGCTTAGTAAGTCTCAAGGAATAAAATCAGCTTTAATTAAAGCAATACATTCACATGGCCAAATGCATCATTTCATTAATACACATTCACATAATCATTCTTACTTCACACTTCATCATTATATACTTTCACAAGGTATCAACCAATTCAATAGCTGAAATTCGTTAGTCGATCGAGCGAATGTTGCTCAAACATGTCGACTTTAGAATGCACGATATAACATACCTTATTCTTTGGGCTTTTCGAGCGCATCGATTGAATTCATTACAGCAACCAACACTCACCTCCAGCACAAGCTTCTTGAATACAACCGGATATAACCACGTGCACGAATGCCTTGGTCTTAGCCGGATAGAAGGACTCGCACGAATGCCTTGGTCTTAGCCGGATGTAGCCGCTAGCACAATGGCCTTGGTCTTAACCGGATATAATTTCTAGCAATAACGTCTTGGTCTTAGCCGGATATCATTCAATTGCTCATGCACACATACATCAATAATCATTAGACATTCATATTTCATTTTCGTTACTAAGGCTCAAACGCAAATATAATCACTAGCATAATCGCCTTCGGACTTAGCCCGTATCATTCAAATACTCATACACACATAAATCGATAATCATTACACATCCATATTTCATTTCACATAATTCAAGTAGGGTCACTTCTTGAGGACTTACCTCGGATGTTGTCGAACGGCTTTTACGGCTATTCGATCACTTTTTCCTTCCCCTTGTCCAATTGTGGCCCTCTAAGCTCTTGAGCTAATTCAAACAAATTTAATTTATTAATACCTCATTATGCTAGCTTATGGCCGAATATGACAAGGAGTTTAAATGGTCATATGGCCACCCTTTAGCTTGAGTACACAATGGTCATGCACATTTTATACTACATCAAGCAATTCAATACAATTCATTCAAGCATCAAGGAAAAGCTAAGGCCATCAATCGGCTACCTAAGGCCGAACATACATGTCCAATTTGAGGCCAATTATACACTTAACACCACACAAAAACAGCATGCATTTTACTAGTTAATGCTTTGCATATTGTAGCTCAAAACTTATAATATAGCATCAAGCACTCATATGTGTACTAGGCCGAATGTACTTGCAATTTCACAAACATTCTTCAACATCTTCTTCTTTAAACAAACATATTCATCACTTACTTCATAACCAAAACATCATGTGCAAACATATATATACATATATGTGCATGGCCGAATTTCAAGGTGTCCCTAGCCATCCAAAACACAAATTTTAACTAACATGCAAGAAGCATGAACCATGCTCATGAATGCATCATGGCGAATACATCACAATCATGCCCTTTCAACTTCAATCATGGTTAAACACAAAAGAAAACTCAATGTCTTACTCAAGATGGCTACAAAGAAATTTTAAGAGTAGACAATCCATCATTGCATGCATCATCATCAAGCTTCACACTTAGCATGCAATGGCTTTATCACAATATCAACTTTGACCAAATACCACTTCCATGGCATAACAAGGATTTGAACCATGGCTAACATGAACATCAAGTTGGCAACTCAAACATGCATGAATCTCATGACACAACCTCATACATACCTTAATCTTGGTGCAAGTTTAGCCAAATCTCCTTCTAGATCTCTTCTAAACAAATAAAATGAAGCAAAAATCTCTTCTTCCCCCTTAGTTTTGGCTCAAAGAAAGGATGAACAAATTTTTTCTTTCTTCCTTTACAACTCACGGCAATGGGGAGATACCACACTCACACACACATTTTTTTTTTCATTCTTTTCTTACCCATGCTTATTTGTTTATTATTTCTCCTAATGCCCAACAAAACATGTTTCATGACATGTTTAGCCCATATTCTTGGTCATGGCCGCCACCACCTATAAAAGGGAATTTGACATGCAAGTCCATTGTTTTGCATGCATGCTTTAATTAGTCATCACACATTTCCTTATCGTACTTTCAAAGTTCACTACTAAGTCCTTTCTAGTGAAATTCACCTTTATAACACTAAATCAATCATCAAAAAATGTCATACATGAGCATACACATATTATAGGCATCAAAATAAATTTTAAATTATTTTTATGCCTCGGTTTTGTGGTCCCGAAACCACATTCCGACTAGGGTCAATTTTGGGCTGTCACAACTCTCCCCCACTTAAGAAATTTTCGTCCCGAAAATCTTACCGTAAATAGGGTTGGGTATCGCTCTTTCATGGAGTTCTCGGTTTCCCAAGTAGCTTCTTCTATCCGTGCTTGAGCCATAACACCTTCACTAGCGGAACCCGCTTGTTTATAACTCTTTCACTTCCGTGATAGGATACGAATCGGTTCTTCCTCATAACTCATATTGGCTTGAATTTCAACCCGATGGACTAATCACGTGCGATGGATCAGATCTATAGCGTCGAAGCATCGAAACATGAAAGACATCGTGAACCTTTTCGAGTTCAGGGGGCAAAATCAAACGATATGCCACTGGACCGACTCGCTCGGATATCTCATATGGCCCAATGAACCTCGGGCTCAACTTGCCCTTACGGCCAAATCTGAGTATCTTTTTCCAAGGTGATACCTTGAGAAACACTTTATCTCCCACCTGATACTCGATGTCCTTACGCTTCAGATCCGCGTACGACTTCTGACGATCGGAGGCTATCTTCAGACTTTCACGGATTACTTTCACTTTCTGTTCAGCATCTCTAATCAAATCCACCCCGAAAATCTTACCTTCACCGAGCTCAATCCAAAACAATGGTGTACGGCATTTACGACCGTACAAAGCCTCGTAGGGTGCCATCTTAATACTTGATTGAAAGCTGTTGTTGTAAGCGAATTCAATCAACGGCAAATACCATTCCCATGAACCACTAAACTCGAGGACGCAACATCTCAACATATCCTCAAGTATCTGAATTATCCGCTCAGATTGACCATCGGTTTGGGGGTGAAAGGCGGTGCTGAAATGCAACTTGTGTAACACCCCAAACCCGAGACCATCGCCGGTGTCGGACACGAGGGGTTAACGAGACAAATCCTCTTAAAGTACCGACCAATTTGGCATTTCTGGACAGGCTGGAAAACTGCGTCACCGTCGCCTTAAAAATCATATCTCGGGTTTCAAAACTCGGAAACTGGTTTCGTAAATTTTCCCTGAATTTAGACTCATATACCCATCCATGGATTTATTTTTAGAATTTTTGGTTGGGCCAATTGGTACAGTTTATTAGTTAAAGTCACCCATGTTACAGGGATCGACTGCTCTGACCTTCGTGCGTTACAACTTCAATATCTCTCTGTACAGGGCTTTAATACTGGTTCCGTTTGTTTCTAATGAAACTAGACTCAAAATGGAATCTGTATATATAAGGCATGACTCCTAATTATTTCTGGATAATTTATGGTAAATTTTAAAAGTCGCGATAGGGGACCCAGAAACCGTTCTGGCCCTGTCTCACGAGAAATTTAATATTTCTCAGTATACTGCTCATATGGTCGTTTCGTTTCATCCATATAAAAATAGATTCATTAAGGTTCAGTTCCATAATTTACTCACTATTTAATTCTACTTCTACTATTTTTAGTGATTTTTCAATCTCATCTCACTGCTGCTGTCTGCAACAGTTACTGCGGTAGACTATGCCAATTTCATGAATTTTTCCTTGGCCTTAATCATCCATCATACATGACACAAATTATGGCCACCTTATCAAAATTTGAGTTTCTAAGACTCGTGGCTATAGGTTCTAGCATCCCACCCGACGACCACATAGGCCATTTTCACATGGCTTAAAGTTTACAACCCACAATTCGACAAAATATAATAGCCTATACATGCCAAATGTTCTTCAACAACAAAAACAATACCACAAGATTTCAGCCGGTGTGATGACTTCAACGACGGTTCCGAGCATGCAACAATACGAGTCCAAGAGACCTAAAATGGGTGACAAGAAAACACCGAGTGAGTTTACAACTCAGTAAGTCATAAGCATTATCAATCCACTGATAAAGTTACTACTACATGTACAACAAATGCGGCTAGGTACTCGTCCATATCGAATCTATACCATAATACCTCGGACCTTTCGGTCCAATCTCGTACCAATTCATACATCCACATTTCATATTCTACACAACAAGATAATCGAAGCATTTTTACACATTAACTCATTTTCCAGCACAACCATACAATTTCAATCATCACATAGATTTAAGGCTTACCAAATTCAACCCCTAGCATGAACGTATTCTCTATTCGTCATGAGCTCGAGGTACTTACCCGATCCGCTGTCCATACTCAATTCAATGGAGACACACCCTCCATATATATAGAGTACGCACACACACAGTGCTTACTACTCGATTTCGCACACTTAGTGCCACGTAATTTAAGCCCGCACACACGATTGCCATACCCTCCGAGCTCGCACACCCAAAGGTCAGTATTTTTCCAGCTTGCACACTTAGTGCCATATATTTCCAGCACGCACACTTAGTGCCGATCTAAATCACCGTACACACGTATTGCCAAGACACTTAGTGCCGAAAGCAAACTTTCTACACATTTCACTATTTCTTTTACATTCAACAAATGTCATCACTCCATACACATACATTTTCATTTATATATATATATCATCCCATTAAACACAATTGCATAAATTTTACAATCATTTAAGCAATATCAAATACGTGCTTAATGACTTACCTCGTGTTGGGTAAAATAGTTCCAAGTCGGCTACTCGATGACCTTCGTCTTTCCCTTGCTTGATTCTCCTTCTTTAACTCCTTGAGCTTAATCAATAAATCACTAGTTTAACCATCTTGCTAAACATTCATAATTCAACTACACATGCATATGTATGCTTGTATATTCGGCAACCATTCTTACTAATCGCCCATTTGGTCGATTATACACCTAACCGAATATGCACCAAAACATGATTCAACATTACCTACATACTCACTTTAATGGCGAATATATATATATATGTACAATGTCAACTAACATCTTTTAATCACCTAATTTCATCTCATGAACATTTAATCAAATTTTCCCAATCTAGCATATATTTTCACATCCATTTGTAACATCATGTACAAACACATATACACATATATCAAAACACAAATTTTACCTATCATGCAACAAGCATAAATCGCACTTATGAGCATGCCATGGCGAATACATCCCACACCATCCCCTTTCAATTTTTGGTCATGGTTAAACAAAGAAAACTCCATGTCTTACTCAAGAATGCTAAAAGAAATTTCAAGAGTAGTCAATCCATCATTACATGTATCATCAACAAGCTTCACATTTAGCATGCAATGGCTTTAACACAATATCAACCTTGGCCAAATACCATTTCCATGGCATAACAAGGATTTGAACCATGGGCTAACATGAACATCAAGTTAGCAACTAAAACATGCATGAATCTCATGACACAACCTCAAACATACCTTAATCTTGACACAAGTATGACCAAATCTCCTTCTAGTTCTCTTCTAAACCAAGCATGAAGCAAAAATCCTTCCTTTTTCCCTTAGTATTTTCAGCCAAGATTTGAGAATGGATGAACAAATTTTTCCTTTCTTTTCCTCTACTCACGGCAACAAAGGGGGGGCATCCATGCTCATTTTTTTTCATTTCTTTATTTTTTCTACATAATCCACTAACTAAACATGTTGGAAACATGTTCCTTGCCCATATTCTTGTCATGGCCGGCCACTCTTCCCTTTTTTGGGCAAATTGACATGCAAAACCACTCTTTTGCATGCATGTACTATTAGACCATTGTAAGATTAGCCTATCACCTTTCAACAATGTTTCATACAAGTCCATTTTAATAAATTCACATAGAAATGATCAAATTAATGCATGAAACTTTCACACATGCATTTACTAACATCATAAACATAGAATATAACTTTTAATTACTTATAAGACTCGGTTTAGTGGTCCCAAACCACTTTCCGACTAGGGTCAAATTAGGGATGTCACAACTCTCCCCACTTACGAAATTTTCGTCCCAGAAAATCTTACTAGGTAAATAGGTTTGGGTATCGCTCTTTCATAGAGTCCTCGAGTTCCCAAGTGGCTTCTTCTATTCCGTGTTTATGCCACAACACCTTCACTAATGGGATTTTCTTATTAGCAACTCTTTTACTTCACGCATCGAATGCGAACCGGTTCCTCTTCATAGCTCAAATTAGGTGAATCTCAATCTCGAGGCGGAGCGATTACGTCGATGGATCAGACCTATATCGTCAAGCATCGAGACATGGAAAACATTGTGGATCCTTTCAAGCTCGGGGTAAAATTAATCGATGCGCTCTTGGTCCAACTCGTTCGGATACTTCATACGGACCGATGAACCTCGGACTCAATTTTCCCTTACGGCCAAATCTAAGCACCTTCTTCCAAGGTGAAACTTTGAGAAAGACCTTGTCTCCAACCCGATATTCAATATCTTTTCTTTTCAAATCCGCATACGACTTTTGGCGATCCGAGCGACTTTCAAACTTTCACGAATTACTCGAACTCTTTGCTCGGCATCCTTAACCAAATCAACCTCAAGAATTTACCTTCACTAAGTTCATCCGAATAATGGGGTACAGATTTACGATCGTATAAAGCCTCGTAAGGCGCCATCTTAATACTTGATTGAAAGCTATTGTTGTGGCGAATTCAATCAAAGGCGATACTGCTTCCATGAACCACTAAACTCAAGGATACAACATCTCAACATATCCTCGAGTATTTGAATTATCCGTTCGGATTGACCATCGGTTTGGGGGTGAAAGGCGGTCTGAAATGCAACTTGGTACCCAAAGCTTCTTGCAACTTCTTCCAAAATCGCGAGGTAAATCTCGGATCTCTATCCGACACGATGGAAATAGGCACCCGTGTAATCTCAATCGAGAGAAACGTACAATTCGGCTAGTTTGTCCATTGAAAATCCTTACGTCGGGGATAAAGTGAGCCGACTTAGTCGGTCTATCGACAACGACCCAAATCACATCCTTCTTACTCACGACAATGGCGGTCCGGATACAAAGTCCATTGTGACTCGATCCCATTTCCACTCGGGTATCGTGATCGGTGAAGTAATCTCAAGGCACTTGATGTTCCGCTTTCACTTGTTGACATATTAAACATCTCAAACAAAATTAGAGATGTCTCGTTTCATACCATGCCACCAAAACCGACGTTTCAAATCGTTGTACATCTTCGTACTCCCGGTGGATTGCCATTCGGCTACAATGGGCTTCGTTCAAAATTATTGGAATAAGTTCAATTCTTTGGAACACACAGACGACTTCAAACCTCAAACAATCGTCATCATCGATTTGAAATTCGAGTCCTTGTTCGAACACACTCATCCCGCTTTGCAACCAACTCATCGTCGACTTTCTCGAGCTTCACGAATTTGACGTATTAATAATGGTTTGGCTTTCAATTCAGCTACTAACACATTGTCGGGTAGGATAGACAAGTGTACATTCATCGTCATAAAGTAAACAAATGATTTCCGGCTTAAGACATCCGCAACCACATTAGCCCTTCCCGGTGATAATCAATGACGAGCTCATAATCTTTTAACAACTCGAGCCATCGCCTTTGTCGCAGATTTAAGTCTCTTTGGGTCATCAAATATTTGAGACTTTTGTGATCCGAATACACATGGCACTTCTCACCAAATAAGTAATGTCGCCATATCTTTAAGGCGAATACGATGGCGACCAATTCGAGATCATGGGTCGGATAATTTTTCTCATGTGGCTTTAATTGCCTCGACGCATAGGCCACAACTCGCCCTTCTTGCATCAATACGCAACCCAACCCAAGTAGGGATGCGTCACTATAAATGATGAACTCTTTGCCCGATTCGGGTTGCACTAGAATTGGGGCTTCACAAATAAGCTTTCAGTTGATCGAAACTTTTCGACATTTCTCCGTCCATTCGAACTTAACATCCTTTTGGAGTAGCCGTCATTGGCGTGGCTATCGTCGAGAAACCTTTACAAATTGTCGGTAATAACCGCAAGCCCCAAAAAGCTCCTAACTTCGTAACATTCCTTGGTGGTTTCAATCGACTATGGCGAAATTTTGTTCGGGTCCACCTCGACACCGATCACGGACACCACGTGCCCCAAAAAGCTAACCTCTTTCAACCAAAATTCACATTTATTGAACTTTGCGTATAATCGCTTATCTCGTAAGATTTGCAACACTAGCCTCGGTGTTCAAGATGTTCGGTTTCATCTCTCGAATAGACCAAAATGTCATCGATAAATACAACTACGAACCGATCCAAGTATGGCGGAAAATTCTATTCATTAAATCCATAAACACCGCAGGGCATTAGTGAGCCCAAACGGCATCACCAAGAATTCGTAGTGACCGTACCTCGTTCTAAAAGCGGTTTTGGTATGTCCGATTCTCGGACCCTCAACCGATAGTACCCGACCTCAAATCTATCTTTGAAAACACCGAGGCTCCCTTTAATTGATCAAACAAATCGTCAATTCGTGGCAATGGATATTTATTCTTTATCGTCACTTTATTGAGTTGACGATAGTCGATGCACAACCTCATGGTTCCGTCCTTCTTCTTCACAAACAATACAGTGCGCCCATGGAGAAAAACTCGATCGAGCGAAACCTCTATCTCAATTCTTGCAATTGAACCTTCAATTCCTTTAATTCCGTTAATGCCATACGATCACGGGCTATTGAAATCGGCGTAGTACCGGTACAACTTCGATGCGAATTCCAATTCTTGAACCGGTGGCAATCCGGTAACTCCTCGGAAAAACATCTGAATACTCACAAACCACTGGTACCGATTCGAGTTTCCTTTCCGTCTCTTTACTTCCAAACACATACGCAAGGTATGTTTCACACCCTTTTCACATACCTCCGAGCGGTCATAGAAGATATTATCGCCGACGCTCCTTTTAAATCGAGAGACTCGACTCGGACTACCTCATTATTTGCACTCCTCAAATCAATGGTTTTCCTTTTGCGATCCACCACCGCATCATGTACGGTCACCAATCCATACCAAGAATAACATCGAATTCATGAAATGGTAGAAGCATCGATCGGTAGGAAAACAGATTCTCGAATTATTAGGGGCATCTCTTGCACACTTTATCAACAAGCACGTATTGACCCAAAGGGTTTGACACTGAATTACGAACTCAAGAGACTCAACGGTAGAGTCTTCTTGGATGCTAAGGTTTCATATACATATGAGTGAGTAGAGCCGGGTCAATCAATGCAATCACAATAGTATCAAAGAGAGTAAAAGTACCGGTGATAACGTCGGGGAGGATGCCTCCTCTCGTGCGCTGGATGGCATATGCTCTAGCAAGAGCATGGGTCTCGGATCGGACGGCCGTATTAGAGGCTCCTCTCGATTACCACCCCTACCTCCAGAGATTCTCGGGGCCTACCTCCACCGTCGCTCCACTAGGTCTTGCACCTTGCGTCTTATTCCTCTCATCTAGCTCCGTGCAATCTCTAATGAAGTGGTCCTTCAACCGCATCCATAATGAGCCCTATTAATGACTTACCCCAACATTCACCTAGGTGTCGTCTTCCACATTGGGGCATTCAGTGTCTCTTGACGATTATTGCCCACACTAGCTATCAAGTAGCTCGAGTCCGTCAATGGTCGGGCTCTAATGGAAATTCCCGCATCGTCCTCGACTTCTCGGTGTCCTCCCCGAACCTCTTTACAGCCGAGAACGGAGCTTTACTCGTCGATCTTTTACGGTAATCTCTTGCTTCAAATTCAGCCTTCTTCTTCTCCTTCCCAAGTTCTTCCGCTTGCAGTGCTCGTTCGACTAGTGTCACGAACTCCTTTATCTCCAAAATTCCCACTAGTAACTTTAACTCTTCATTCAATCCTTCTTCAAATCTTTTGCACATCGCAACCTCATCAGCCACACACTCCGAGCATACCGACTAAGTCTTACGAACTCATGTTCAGATTCGAGATCTGATCATCCGGCCTTGCTTGAGTTCCAAAAATTCCTTACGCTTCGATCGATAAACCGTTGACTAATGTATTTCTTTCGAAATTGGATTGAAAGAAATCCCAAGTAACTCGCTCATTTGGGACTATGGAAATTAAAGTCCTCCACCAATAGTAAGTCGAGTCTCGCAACAAGGATATAGCACATTTAAGACATTCATCGGTGTGCATGACAGTTCATCTAACACTCTAATGGTGTTATCGAGCGAACTCGGCCTTTTCGGCATCATCGGTAACTATGGCCTTGAACTCCTCGGCCCGCTTCCTAATCAAGTCCACGGTGGTTTACTCAGCCTCACAGGATCAATAACTGGAGGCATTGCGGGCTCTTGGGGTGGAGTATTTAAATTCGGGAATGTTTGGACAGCCGGGTTGGTTCGGGCATATTATGCGACCTACTCATTCATCATAGTGAAGAAGGCTTGTTTCGCCTTCATTTTGATTATTCGCGGATGACCGAGGTTCAACAGGCGGTGTCCCTTGCGCGGAGCAGCCGCTACACTTTCAACGTCATCCGCCAAGGGTCTCTACCCCGGTTCCATTTACTAATCAAAACAAAAATTTCAACCGTCAGAAGTCATCACATTTTTAAGCACTAACAATTTGGCATGTATAGCTAGACTCACACGCGCTATGGTAGTCCTAGAATCGACTAAACCATAGCTCTGATACCAATTAAATTGTAACACCCCAAACCCGAGACCATCGCCGGTGTCGGACACGAGGGGTTAACGAGACAAATCCTCTTAAAGTACCGACCAATTTGGCATTTCTGGACAGGCTGGAAAACTGCGTCACTGTCGCCTTAAAAATCATATCTCGAGTTTCAAAACTCGGAAACTGGTTTCGTAAATTTTCCCTGAATTTAGACTCATATATCCATCCATGGATTTATTTTTAGAATTTTTGGTTGGGCCAATTGGTACAGTTTATTAGTTAAAGTCACCCATGTTACAGGGATCAACTGCTCTGACCTTCGCACGTTACAACTTGAATATCTCTCTGTACAGGGCTTTAATACTGGTGCCGTTTGTTTCTAATGAAACTATACTCAAAATGGAATCTGTACATATAATGCATGACTCATAATTCTTTCTGGATAATTTATGGTAAATTTTCAAAGTCGCGACAGGGGACCCAGAAACCGTTCTGGCCCTGTCTCACGAGAACTTTAATATTTCTCAGTATACTGCTCATATGGTCGTTTCGTTTCGTCCATATAAAAATAGATTCATCAAGGTTCAGTTACATAATTTACTCACTATTTAATTCTACTTATACTATTTTTAGTGATTTTTCAATCTCATCTCACTGCTGCTGTCCGCAACAGTTACTGCAGTAGACTATGCCAATTTCATGAATTTTTCCTTGGCCTTAATCATCCATCATACATGACACAAATTATGGCCACCTTATCAAAATTTGAGTTTCTAAGACTCGTGGCTATAGGTTCTAGCATCCCACTCGATGACCACATAGGCCATTTTCACATGGCTTAAAGTTTACAACCCACAATTCGACAAAATATAATAGCCTATACATGCCAAATGTTCTTCAACAACAAAAACAATACAACAAGATTTCAGCCGGTGTGATGACTTCAACGACGGTTCCGAGCACGCAACAATACGAGTCCAAGAGACCTAAAATGGGTGACAAGAAAACACCGAGTGAGTTTACAACTCAGTAAGTCATAAGCATTCATCAATCCATCGATAAAGTTACTACTACATGTACAACAAATGAGGCTAGGTACTCGTCCATATCGAATCTATACCATAATACCTCGGACCTTTCGGTCCAATCTCGCACTAATTCATACATCCACATTTCATATTCTACACAACAAGATAATCGAAGCATTTTTACACATTAACTCATTTTCCAGCACAACCATACAATTTCAATCATCACATAGATTTAAGGCTTACCAAATTCAACCCCAAGCATGAACGTATTCTCTATTCGTCATGAGCTCGAGGTACTTACCCGATCCGCTGTCCATACTCAATTCAATGGAGACACACCTCCATATATATAGAGTACGCACACACAAGGCTTACTACTCGATTTCGCACACTTAGTGCCACGTAATTTAAGCCCGCACACACATTGCCATACCCTCCGAGCTCGCACACCCAAAGGTCAGTATTTTTCCAGCTTGCACACTTAGTGCCATATATTTCCAGCACGCACACTTAGTGCCGATCTCGTCACCGTACACGTATTGTTCAAGACACTTAGTGCCGAAAGCAAACTTTCTACACATTTCACTATTTCTTTTACATTCAACAAATGTCATCACTCCATACACATACATTTTCATTTATATATATATATCATCCCATTAAACACAATTGCATAAATTTTACAATCATTTAAGCAATATCAAATACGTGCTTAATGACTTACCTCGTGTTGGGTAAAATAGTTCCAAGTCGGCTACTCGATGACCTTCGCTCTTTCCCTTGCTTGATTCTCCTTCTTTAACTCCTTGAGCTTAATCAATAAATCACTAGTTTAACCATCTTGCTAAACATTCATAATTCAACTACACATGCATATGTATGCTTGTATATTCGGCAACCATTCTTACTAATCGCCCATTTGGTCGATTATACACCTAACCGAATATGCACCAAAACTTGATTCAACATTACCTACATACTCACTTTAATGGCCGAATATATATATTTATGTACAATGTCAACTAACATCTTTTAATCACCTAATTTCATCTCATGAACATTTAATCAAATTTTCCCAATCTAGCATATATTTTCACATCCATTTGTAACATCATGTACAAACACATATACACATATATCAAAACACAAATTTTACCTATCATGCAACAAGCATAAATCGCACTTATGAGCATGCCATGGCCGAATACATCCCACACCATCCCCTTTCAATTTTTGGTCATGGTTAAACAAAGAAAACTCCATGTCTTACTCAAGAATGCTAAAAGAAATTTCAAGAGTAGTCAATCCATCATTACATGTATCATCAACAAGCTTCACATTTAGCATGCAATGGCTTTAACACAATATCAACCTTGGCCAAATACCATTTCCATGGCATAACAAGGATTTGAACCATGGGCTAACATGAACATCAAGTTAGCAACTAAAACATGCATGAATCTCATGACACAACCTCAAACATACCTTAATCTTGACACAAGTATGACCAAATCTCCTTCTAGTTCTCTTCTAAACCAAGCATGAAGCAAAAATCCTTCCTTTTTCCCTTAGTATTTTCAGCCAAGATTTGAGAATGGATGAACAAATTTTTCCTTTCTTTTCCTCTACTCACGGCAACAAAAGGGGGGCATCCATGCTCATTTTTTTTCATTTCTTTATTTTTTCTACATAATCCACTAACTAAACATGTTGGAAACATGTTCCCTTGCCCATATTCTTGTCATGGCCGCCACTCTTCCCTTTTTTGGGCAAATTGACATGCAAAACCACTCTTTTGCATGCATGTACTATTAGACCATTGTAAGATTAGCCTATCACCTTTCAACAATGTTTCATACAAGTCCATTTTAATAAATTCACATAGAAATGATCAAATTAATGCATGAAACTTTCACACATGCATTTACTAACATCATAAACATAGAATATAACTTTTAATTACTTATAAGACTCGGTTTAGTGGTCCCAAACCTCTTTCCGACTAGGGTCAAATTAGGGATGTCACAACTTGGTACCCAAAGCTTCTTGCAACTTTTTCCAAAATCGCGAGGTAAATCTCGGATCTCTATCCGACACGATGGAAATAGGCACCCGTGCAATCTCACAACTGAGAACGTACAATTCGGCTAATTTGTCCATTGAAAAATCCGTGACGACGGGACAAAGTGAGCCGACTTAGTCAATCTATCTACCACGACCCAAACCGCATCCTTCTTACTCACGACAATGGCGGTCCGGATACAAAGTCCATTGTGACTCGATCCCATTTCCACTGGTATCGTGATTGGTGAAGTAATCTCAAGGCACTTGATGTTCCGCTTTCACTAGTTGACATATTAAACATCTCAAACAAAGTCGGAGATGTCTCGTTTCATACCATGCCACCAAAACCGTTGTTTCAAATCGTTGTACATCTTCGTAGTCCCCGGGTGGATTGCCATTCGGCTACAATGGGCTTCATTCAGAATTATCGAAATGAGTTCAATTCTTTGGAACACACAGATGACTTTGAACCTCAAACAATCGTCATCATTGATTTGAAACTCCGAGTCCTTGTTCGAACACACTCAAATTTCGCTTTGCGACCAACTCGTCGTCGACTTTTTGAGCTTCTCGAATTTGATGCATCAATAGTGGTTTGGCTTTCAATTCAGCTACTAACACACCGTTGGATCGAATGACAAGTGCACATTCATCGTCAGAAAGTGAATAATGATTTATGACTCAAGGCATCCGCAACCACATTTGCCTTTCCCGGTGATAGTCAATGACCAGACATAATCCTTTAACAAATCGAGCCAACGTCTTTGTCGAGATTTAAGTCTCTTTGGGTCATCAAATATTTGAGACTTTTGTGATCCGAGTACACATGGCACTTCTCACCAAATAAGTAATGTCGCCAAATCTTTAAGGCGAATACGATGGCGACTAATTCGAGATCATGGGTCGGATAATTTTTCTCGTGTGGCTTTAATTGCCTCGACGCGCATAGGCCACAACTCGACCTTCTTGCATCAATACGCAACCTAACCCAAGGAGGGAAGCGTCACTATAGATGACAAACTCTTTGCCAGATTCGGGTTGCACTAGAATTGGGGCTCCCGTCAAATAAGTTTTCAGTTGATCGAAACTTTTCTGACATTTCTCCGTCCATTCGAACTTAACATCCTTTTGGAGTAGCTTTGTCATCGGCGTGGCTATCGTTGAGAAACCTTTACAAATCGTCGGTAATAACAAGCAAGCCCCAAAAAGTCTCGAACCTCAAGAATATTTCTGAGGCTTCCAATTAAGTATGGCTGAAATTTTATTCGGTCGACTCGAATACCCGTCTGCAGATACCATATGACCCAAGAAGCTAACCTCTCTTAACCGTAACTCACACTTGCTGAACTTAGCATATAATTGCTTATCCCGTAAAATTTGCAGCACTAACCTCGGTGTTCAAAGATGTTCGGTCTCATTTCTTGAATAGACCAAGATGTCATCAATGAACACGACTACTAATCGATCCAAATATGGTCTCGAAGATTCGATTCATTAAATCCATAAATACCGCAGGGCATTAGTAAGCCCAAACGGCATCACTAGGAACTCATGTGACTATATCTCGCTCAAGGCGCCTTGGGTACGTCCAATCTCGGATTCGCAATTGATAATAGCCCGATCTCAAATCTATTTTCGAGAACACTGAGGCTCCCTTCAGTTGATCGAACAAGTCATCGATACGTGGTAATGGATATTTGTTCTTTATCGTCGCTTTATTGAGCTGACGATAGTCGATGCACAGCCGCATGGTTCCATCCTTCTTTTTCACAAACAACACCGGCGCACCCAAGGCGAAAAACTCAAGCGAGCAAAACCTCTATCCACCAATTCTTGCAACCGAGCTTTCAACTCCTTTAATTCGTTGGCGCCATACGATACGGAGCTATCGAAATTGAGTGGTACCGGTACCAATTCGATGCCAAATTCTATTTCCGAACAGTGGTAAACCCGGCAATTCTTCGTGGAAAACATCCGGTATTCACAAACCACGCACAGATTCGGGTTTCTTTTCCGATTCCTTGTCATCGAGCACATACGCAAGGTACGCCGCACCCTTTTCTTACATATTTCCGCCAACATTGCCGATATTACACCGGCAACCCCTTTAAGTCCGTAGACTCAACCCGAATTATCTCGTTATTCGCGACCTCAAATCGATAGTCTTGCTTTTGCAATTTACAACCGCATCGTGCATAGTCAACCAATCCAAACCAAGAATAACGTCAATTCATCGGACGGCAAAAGCATCAAGTCCGCCGAAAACAAGAACCTCGGAACACTAGGGGACTTTTCTTGCACACTTTGTTGACAAGCACGTAATGACCCAAGGGTTTGACACCGAATTACAAACTCGAGACTCAATAGGCAAAGTCTTCTTTGGATGCTAAGGTTTCACATATATAAGAATGAGTAGAACCAGGTCAATCAAAGCAATCACATTAGTATTGAAAAGAGTGAAAGTATCGGTAATGACATCCGGAGAGGCAGATCCTCGGCGTCAGCGTATGGCATAAGTCCTAGCAGGAGCCCGAGCCTCGGATCGATGGTAGCATCTCTAGATCCTCTCGACCGCCACTAACATTGCCCACATTTCTAGGTGGCCTACCTCGGCAATGGTAGCACCCGGTTTCCACTCGACTTACATTTTGTTCAAGCATCCTCGGGCAATCCTTCATAAAGTGGTCGGCCGATCCACACTTATAGCAGAGCGATCACGTAACCAACAGCTCCCGAATGCCATTTGCCACAATGCGACACTCCACCCTCTCTCGGCGATCATTTCCACCATCGGCGATCGAAGTGACTCGTGTGGTCACAGGGGTCGATCGCGTCCTCGTCTAGAAAAGCCCGAAGTGCCTCTAGACCGCTCACATCATCTCGAAATCTCTTCGATGCTGTTGAAGAGACTTTCCGAGGACCTCTTCGAATTCTCCGGTTCCCACATCAGCTTTTGTTTCTCCTTTCTAAGCTCTTCGACTTTACAAGCTCGCTCAACAAGTACTACGAACTCTCGTATTTCGAGAATGCCAACGAACATCCTTATATCATCATTCAGCCCATCCTCGAGCGTTTACACATAATAGCTTCGGACGAAATGCATTCTCGTGCATCGCTAAGCCTCACAAATTTTCGCTCATAGTCGAATCGACATAGAACCTTGCTTAAGATCAAGAAATTCCTTCGCTTTTGGTCGATGAATCTCTCGATCGATATACTTTTTTCGAACTTGGTTTGAAAGAATTCCCAAGTCACTTGCTCTCTAGGCACCACGAAGTCGAGTACTCCACCAATAGTAGGCGGAATCGCGTAGCAAGGAGATGGTACACTTTAGGCACTCATCGGTGTACAAGATAGCTCATCGAGCACCGGATAGTGTTGTCCAACCAAAATTCAGCTCGCTCGGCATCATCATCATCCGTAGCTTTGAATTCAGTGGCCCCATGTTTTCGAATCCTATCGATTGGGGCTTACTTGACCTTATTTGGTCGATTCGGAGGTATTGTAGGTGCGGGGTTGCATTTGTCGGGAATGGAGGTTGTGGAACAGTAGTGTTAGTTCGAATGTATTGGTTAAACCATTCATTCATCACACTATAAAAGGCTTGCCTAGCATCATCATTCGGATTGCTAGCCATAGGTTGAGAGTCCGCGCGCTGTCCCTTGCGCGAGCAGCGCGCCACACTCTCCACATCATCAGCTATCACTTTCGGTTGGGATCGGGATCCATTACTATAAACAACACAAAGTCAAATTGTCAGAAATCACCACACTATCGATTCATCATTTAATGGCATGTATAGCTAGACCCCAAACACATCACGGTAGTCCTAGAATCGACTAAACCGTGGCTCTGATACCAATAAAATTGTAACACCCCGAACCCGAGACCATCGCCGGTGTCGGACACGAGGGGTTAACAAGCCAAATCCACATATTTCGCCCACCAATTGACATTTCCAGTCAGGCTGGAAAACTGCGTCACCGTCGCCTTAAAAATCATATCTCGAGTTTCAAAACTCGGAAACTGGTTTCGTAAATTTTCCCTGAATTTAGACTCATATCTCCATCCATGGATTTATTTCTAGAATTTTTGGTTGGGCCAATTGGTACAGTTTATTAGTTAAAGTCACCCATGTTACAGGGATCGACTGCTCTGACCTCCGCGCGTTACAACTTGAATATCTCTCTGTACAGGGATTTAATACTGGTGTCGTTTGTTTCTAATGCAACTAGACTCAAAATGGAATCTGTAAATATAAGGAATGACTCCTAATTCTTTCTGGATAATTTATAGTAAATTTTTAAAGTTGCGACAGGGGACCCAGAAACCGTTCTGGCCCTGTCTCACGAAAGCTTTAATATCTCTTAACATGTGACTCCTATGACCGTTTCATTTCTTCCATATGAAAGTAGACTCATCAAGTTTCATTTACATAGCTTATTCACTATTTAATACCATTCCTACAAATTTTGGTGATTTTTCACATTCACATCACTGCAGCTGGCAGCATCTGTTTTTAAGGTAGGTCTTACCTATTTTGTAGTCTCCATGAACCAACTAGTCTTGCCATACATAGGTTCACATATGATCATTTTAACCATACCAATGGCTGATCATGTGACCAACAGTCCCATTTCCAATCCATAATCACATCATGACACCATATATATATATACAAACCGCAAATAGTCTAAGTTCAGACTTCACTTTTACGAGCCATTTTCGCATGGCCGTATACATATACATCACAACATATTTAAACCAACAAGGGTAGTCCTATACATGCCATTTCAAAGCTCAACCAAAATTATACCAAAATGGAGGCTTTGATAGTGTAGATGACTTCGACTTTAATGATCCCGAATCCGATTGCTATCGAGCAAAATCTATAAAACAGAGAGCCAAAGCAACGGGTAAGCATTTTATGCTTAGTAAGTCTCAAGGAATAAAATCAGCTTTAATTAAAGCAATACATTCACATGGCCAAATGCATCATTTCATTAATACACATTCACATAATCATTCTTACTTCACACTTCATCATTATATACTTTCACAAGGTATCAACCAATTCAATAGCTGAAATTCATTAGTCGATCGGCGAATGTTGCTCAAACATGTCGACTTTCCAATGCACGATAAACATACCTTATTCTTTGGGCTTTTCAAGCGTACCGATTGAATTCATTACAGCAACCAACACTCACCTCCAGCCCAAGCTTCTTCGGAATACAACCGGATATAACCACGTGCACGAATGCCTTCGGGTCTTAGCCCGGATAGAAGGACTCGCACGAATGCCTTGGTCTTAGCCGGATGTAGCCGCTTAGCACAATGGCCTTCGGTCTTAACCGGATATAATTTCCAGCAATAACGTCTTGGTCTTAGCCCGGATATCATTCAATTGCTCATGCACACATACATCAATAATCATTAGACATTCATATTTCATTTTCGTTACTAAGGCTCAAACACAAATATAATCACTAGCATAATCGCCGGGACTTAGCCCGGTATCATTCAAATACTCATACACACATAAATCGATAATCATTACACATCCATATTTCATTTCACATAATTCAAGTAGGGTCACTTCTTGAGGACTTACCTCGGATGTTGTCGAACGGCTTTTACGGCTATTCGATCACTTTTTCCTTCCCTTGTCCAATTGTGGCCCTCTAAGCTCTTGAGCTAATTCAAACAAATTTAATTTATTAATACCTCATTATGCTAGCTTATGGCGAATATGACAAGGAGTTTAAATGGTCATATGGCCACCCTTTAGCTTGAGTACACAATGGTCATGCACATTTTATACTACATCAAGCAATTCAATACAATTCATTCAAGCATCAAGGAAAAGCTAAGGCCATCAATCGGCTACCTAAGGCCGAACATACATGTCCAATTTGAGGCCAATTATACACTTAACACCACACAAAACAGCATGCATTTTACTAGTTAATGCTTTGCATATTGTAGCTCAAAACTTATAATATAGCATCAAGCACTCATATGTGTACTAGGCCGAATGTACTTGCAATTTCACAAACATTCTTCAACATCTTCTTCTTTAAACAAACATATTCATCACTTACTTCATAACCAAAACATCATGTGCAAACATATATATACATATATGTGCATGGTCAATTTCAAGGTGTCCCTAGCCATCCAAAACACAAATTTTAACTAACATGCAAGAAGCATGAACCATGCTCATAAATGCATCATGGCCGAATACATCACAATCATGCCCTTTCAACTTCAATCATGGTTAAACACAAAAGAAAACTCAATGTCTTACTCAAGATGGCTACAAAGAAATTTCAAGAGTAGACAATCCATCATTGCATGCATCATCATCAAGCTTCACACTTAGCATGCAATGGCTTTATCACAATATCAACTTTGACCAAATACCACTTCCATGGCATAACAAGGATTTGAACCATGGCTAACATGAACATCAAGTTGGCAACTAAAACATGCATGAATCTCATGACACAACCTCATACATACCTTAATCTTGGTGCAAGTTTAGCCAAATCTCCTTCTAGATCTCTTCTAAACAAATAAAATGAAGCAAAAATCTCTTCTTCCCCTTAGTTTTGGCTCAAAGAAAGGATGAACAAATTTTTTCTTTCTTCCTTTACAACTCACGGAAATGGGGAGATACCACACTCACACACACATTTTTTTTTCATTCTTTTCTTACCCATGCTTATTTGTTTATTATTTCTCCCTAATGCCCAACAAAACATGTTTCATGACATGTTTAGCCCATATTTCTTGGTCATGGCCGCCACCACCTATAAAAGGGGAATTTGACATGCAAGTCCATTGTTTTGCATGCATGCTTTAATTAGTCATCACACATTTCCCTATCGTACTTTCAAAGTTCACTACTAAGTCCTTTCTAGTGAAATTCACCTTTATAACACTAAATCAATCATCAAAAAATGTCATACATGAGCATACACATATTATAGGCATCAAAATAAATTTTAAATTATTTTTATGCCTCGGTTTTGTGGTCCCGAAACCACATTCCGACTAGGGTCAATTTTGGGCTGTCACATGTTTGAGGTTGGTTGAATGCCTAATTATGCCATGTTTTTGGTGCCAATTGGGTTGGTTTAGGTATGTACAAGTTTGGGTGGCAAAATGGCTTGGTAAATAGCCTATTTTTGTCCACACGGGCAGAGACACAGGTGTGTGTCTCAGCCATGTGTGACACACAGTTAGGTTACACTGCCGTGTGTCCCCTGGTGTTGAAATAGAAATCGAGTTAGTATGCTCCACACGACCCAGCACACGGGCGTGTGACTTGGCTGTATGGAATAAATTAGTATACCCCACAGGTCACAGGGCCATGTAACCGAAGTTAAAGAGTTACATGGGGTCAGACATGGGCTGGGACGCAGCCATGTGATCCCATTTCAAATTCCCACACAACCTGTAGTACAGGCGTGTCTTTGGCCGTGTGAGACACACGGCCAGGTCACATAAGCGTGTGTCCCCTGTAGCTTGAAAATTTTTCTAAGTTTTGTCAAAATTTCTTGAGTTATTGGTTTAGTCCCGAACCTTCCCGAATGCATGTTTGAGGCCTCGTAGGCTCTTATTAGGGACAATGTGGTTGTTGTTGAATGATGATTACATGAAGTTGAAAAATGTATGTGAAATGTATGTTTAAATGTGTTATAAGTTTGATAGTACTGCTTAACCCTATTCTGGCATTGAATACGGGTAAGGGGTGTTACAAGTTTTCATTTAGGTCTCGGGTTCGAATCCTCATCTACAATAAGTGGGAATTAAATTTTTTTTGGCTTTGGTTTCAATTTTTCTTCTTTTTATTAAAAAAATATATATCTGATTGGTATTTTGTTAGAAGTTATTTTTAATTATTTGATCTTATTTTAATATTTTGAAAAAGGATAAGAAATGCAAAAATTAACTAGTCTTATGTTATTTTCTCTCACATCAAACTCATTCCCTAAAAATTTAAGATTTTGATTAATTATTTTTTTAGTCTCTTCTTTCTCATTTGTCCTTTAGTTTTTCTTTTGATTTCAACATTAGTATTGTGAATTTTTACTTCTCAAAGTGTCAAATCAGGTAAGTGTAAGTGTTAATTTATTGAGGGTTACATTGGGTTCTTTGATTCTTGTGCGTCGTTTAAATTAAAATTCATTAAGGTGAAGGGTATTTCTAAAATTGAGTTTCAGATTCATTTAATTGAGGTGCATTAGTTCATTGCTAGTGCTTGGGTGCATTAGTTCATTTCTAGTGCTTAGGCATTGTCTTTTAGGTGTGTTTCTAAATCATTGTAATTAGGAGTCAATTTGGAGTTGAATTTTCATGTTTTACAGCAAGGATTGGACTGGTTTTTGAGCCACACTGACTTGTGTCGCACATGACTAGTCTACACGGTCATGTGTCGCTTTAGAAGTTAGATTAATTTTTCCTGTCACACAAGTTGGCCACACGGTTGTGAGACCTCAGTTAGGGATTTTATCGATCGACACGGGCATGTGATTTAGCCACACGACTATGTCTCCCTTGCTTCATAAATGTGTAATTTTGTCACACGTGCACAGAGAGTTGCATGATCTGGCCACGGGCATGTCCCTTAGCCATATGGCTGTATACCCCTGTCACACAGTCTGGACCCTCCCACACTACCCTGCGGTATTGTTTGTGTAGTTTTTGCTCCTTATTAGTTAAATGATTTGTTTTAATCCTTGAGTACTCATTTGCACGTGTAAGCCTCTACAAGAGTAATTGGGTGAAGTGTGTTATCTTGTAGGACAATTTTGATTTATGAGATTGAATAGATGTGTAATTTAAGACCTGCTTATGCTACAGATTCCATTAATAAATGTTGATTAAGAGTACTGTAATAGCCCGTTTTTAGTCAAATCAAAATAGTGATTTTAGAACCATAAATTTGAGGTCAAAATATTTATTTTATTATTATTTTAATGTTTACAGCATGATTGAATGATTGTGTGAAAGTTTCGTTTAGAAATCTTATCGTTTGACTAGTCAATTTGATAAAAAGGACTAAATCGCTTAAAGTGCAAACGTGTTGTTCTATTAGTTAAAAGTGTCTAATAGCTAAGGAATTATAATTTAGAAGTCCTTATATTGTAATGAAACCATGATTAATGTGATTGGACAATGATGGACATAGTTAGGTGAAATTTTAATTTTATATAATAAGGTTAGTTAAGTAATTTAGTAATTAAAATTGAAATAACTTAAACAAAATGTGTCCATATTATTCATTTGATGATTCTTAGCCGAAAATACCAAGGGAATCCATAGCTAGGGTTCAGCCAAGCTATTTTATTTGCATTGGTATGTATTTTTTATCCATTTTTAATGATTTCTATGTTTCTGTGAACGTTGTAACTAGGTCTAGCTAGCCCAGTGACTATTTTGCAAAGCTGTCAAAGATTTTGAATGTTTCCATTGATGAATAAGCATGTGTTTTGATGTTTGATGATTTTGATGATAGTTATACAAGTTTTGTTAAGTGATTTTTAATGAGAATGCAAATCTGGGATTAAATCATGAAATATGAAAGCTTTGAGGTTAAAATGTGAAATAAATGAAAAATATGGACCGCTAGGGACTTATATATAATTCGGCTAGCATGGGTTAGAATTGAATTGCGTTAATTTGTGTTTTTATGAAATCAGGACTAAATAGTAAAAGTTGTGAAATATTAGGGGCAAATGTGTAAAAGTGCTTTAAAGTGAATTTTGGACTAAAATGAATAGTAAGATGATTAAATAAGCTGAATTTAATATTATATAAATCAAGAAAAGCAAAACTCGAATCTTGATCGGGGAAAAATAAAGTATCAGATTAGTCTGTTCATTCCATCGTTTTTGTGAATCCAGGTAAGTTTGTATGTTATAAGCATTGTTATAATTATGTTTTAAATGCTTTGATATTGGATATACTGTGAATATGAGACCATGGGCACAATCGACAATGATTCGACGATGATTCGGAATTTGAAATCCTGATTGAACCTTTGGAAAATATTTGGATACTAGTGACATGTCATTAGGAGATTAATGTGATTAATGTGATTATCTGATCCGGGTGCTGGTCCTGTATGTCTTATCGATGGCTGGGTATACCGGCATGTGTTGCGGATACTAAATAGCTTGTGTGAGCAACACTATGTAGCTACTTCTCGACTGACAGCTTGTGTGAGCAGGCCCATTGATAGATCTAGTGTGAGCAGTATATGTAATATGAGATTGAGTTGGCTTCAGGCCATGATTGTAACATCCCGAAATAGGGCCTAAAAGGAACAATGGTTGCGAAACCACAAATCTGAGGTAGAAAAAATTATTTTATTATTATTTTGAGGTTCATGATATGATTGCATGATTGTGTGAAAATTTCGTGATGAAATTCTATGCATAAAGTGCTTAAGTTGAGATGAGGGACTAAATCGAATAATTTGCAAAACTTACATTCTAGAAGTTTTTAGTATGAAATTGCTTTGGAATATTAATTAGGAGGGCTTAAATTACAATTTGACCAATTTCTAAGTTCATGGACAAAATAGGACATGGATGGAATTTTTGAAAGTTTAATAAGGAATGGCATTTTGGTCATTTGGATATTAAATGAAATAAAATGGGAAAAATAACACAAAATTCATCATCTTCTTCATTAGCATAAATTTTAAAGGGTTCTCCATAGCTAGGGTTTGTTTCAAGCTTTCAAGCTCCATAGTAAGTGATTCCAAGCCCCGTTTTTAATGTTCTTTACGTTTTCGGAGTCCCGGTAGCTCGATAAAGCTTATGCTAGCAATAATTTAAGTTAGGGTTCATATTTGGAAAAATACCCATAGGTGAAAAGTGTTTATTTTGATGTTTTATGATAGAATATGAGGTTTTAAATTATGTTAGAAAACTTGTGCTACTCGGTTTTAAGTGAAAACGAGTAAAAGGGCTTAATCGGTAAAAAATACCTAATAGTCATAAGTACATGTTAGAGTGTGAATTTGATGTTTTCATAGAAGGGAAAAATGATCAGCATGTCATAAAACATAATAAAATAGGATGAAGTTTAAATTACGAGCCTTGGGGCAAAAATGAAAATATGTGAAAGTTTAGGGGCAAAAATGTAATTTTGCCAAAGTTTGGGTCAAGGAATGTTTTGATAAATGTGAATATTAAATAAGTTAAATTTTCTATTATAGATCAAGAAGAGCGACATTCGGGAGTAGATCGGGGAAAAGAAAAAGTAAAGGACTAAATTGTAAAGTTTAGTCACATTTTGTATCGAGGTAAGTTTACAGTACATAAATGCAATATTCTTTTATTTTACATTATTATTGTCAATTTCCAGCATTTATATACTTATTTTCTTTGAATATTTAAAGTCAAATTAAAGGCGTAAGTGAGAGAAAAAGTATTAGGAAGCCCGTTTGAACCTTAGGAATGTTAGGATATTGGGGTTGAGAGGACGGAGACGGAGATGAAATGAGCCATGTAAGTCCATATCAGATATATGGTTTTGGAGACAGGAATGAGCCATGTAAGCCCATATTAGATATATATATGGCATTGGAGACAGGAATAATTCATGTAAGTCCATGTTGAAGACATGGCATTGGCGAGATATTGATGAGCGAGACGACCCTAGTATCCTTAGTATTCGAGTGGTTCAACGGGTCATTGTACACGTTAAATTACAGTGAATTATCAGCAAAAGGAAAGTTAGATTATATTTATGAATAGTGAAAGGTCAGGTAAGAAAGAAGGTAAGTGAGTAAAGAAGAAGGTAGAAAATGAGAAGTAAAGAAAGTTTATGAGGCTAGGTGACATTATGTATAATTATTCATTATGTTGAATGTTGTAATTTATTTGCTTGTAAGCTTACTAAGCCTAGTGCTTACTCTCTTTATTTTTTTTTTTTTATAGTTTTTATCAAGCCACTCAGGGATCGAAGGAAACGTCGGAGACCCGATCACACTATCGAAGAAATCACATTGGTATAGTTAGACGTTTCGTTTTGTGTATGGCATGTATAGGAACTTGGTTTCTTTTGATATGATATGATCAATGAATGATGTGTAAATACTTGCTAGTGATTAGCTAATATAGTGGCTGATGCTATACATGTTTAATAGTATGTATGATTAAGTAGTAACTATCACATGAAAACTAAGAAAAATATGAAAGTAACTTAAAAACAGATTCAAGTATCAGAAATAACGGGATTTTGAAAAATCATAAGAAATTGTAGAGACATGGGTTGATGGTGAATAATATATTAAATTAAAACTCGTTGTGTCTATTTTCATATGGAATAAGCAAAACAGGTAAAGGTTTTGTATTTTATAGGGCATCTGAGTTTTGGTGAAATAGGACCAGAGCGATTTTTGGATCCCCTGTTCCAACTTTAGAAATTCACCATAAATTTTAAAAACATAATTTGGTGGTGTACTTTATATGGTTAGAATCCTTATTTAATCTAGTTTTAATAGAAAGAAACGGTATAGTCATATGATTTTTTTATAGAGAGAAAAGTGGTTTGTAGTAAGTAGAGGCCAGTGCAGTCGAATTCTAAAATAGGGGTAACTTTAACTAATAAACTGTACTAATTGGCTAAGTCAAAAATTCTAGAAAACAATTAGTAGATAGATATATGACTCTAGTTTCAGGAAAAAGTTACGGATCTTAATATCGAGTTTTAAAACTTGAGAAATGAATTTTTAAGCAACTATGACACAGAAAAATAGTTTATTTCGAAAATTAAAATAAGTGGTTTAGAGTTGTTTAAAAGGTAAGATAAGTTTAGTAACACCTCAAGCTTGACTCAAGTGACGATTTCGGGCATGGGGGTGTTACATTTATTGGTATCAGAGCAGGTTTAGTCAGTTCTCAGAGCAGTTAGTGTGAGTAAAAGTCTAGCTATACATGCCATACCTGTACTTTGATAGTGTGACGACTCCTGACGATTTTTAGATATTTTGTTTTATAGTAATGGATCCCGAGTGAGCTGGTGATGATGATGTAGAAAGTAATGCGCCTGCTCCCGCAAAAGGGGCAGCGCCATCTGAGAATAGGCTAGTAACAGTTAATCAGGGAGGAGTGACTCCAGAAGCTCTCTTCCAAGCTTTGAATGATTTGTTTGCCGAGTTTGTTCGTACGAATTTGGCAGTTAGACGTTCACCCCCTCATGATTCTCAGGCTACCCGTGTAGCTCAAGCTCCCCCAGTCACAGGTACAGTGATAAGAGAAAAGCCACCAGTTGATAGAATCAGGAAACAAGGGGCAGAAGAGTTCGAGCAACAAAAGATGATGATGCGAAAGAGCGAAATTTTGGTTAGAAAATACTATCGAGTCTTTGACGAATTATCTTGTACACCCGAGGAATGTATGAAATGTGTAGTATCACTTCTTAGAGACTCAGCCTACTACTGGTGGAAGACACTTGTATCAGTTGTACCAAAGGAGAAGGTCACTTGGGATTTCTTTCAGGAGGAATTTCGTAAAAAGTACATCAGTCAGAGGTTTATTGATCAGAAGAGAAAGGAATTCCTAGAATTGAAACAAGGTAATATGACAGTGACCGATTATGAGCACGAATTTGTCAGGCTTAGTAAATATGCTCGAGAATGTGTGTCCACAGAGGCTATTATGTGTAAAAGGTTTGAGGATGGGTTAAATGATAATATCCGACTGTCAGTGGGTGTCCTAGAAATAAAAGAGTTTGTTATTTTAGTTGAGAGAGCCTGCAAGGCAGAGGAGCTATTAAAAACAAAAGGCAAAGTTGAGACAGAGACACAAGATACAAAGAAGAGACAAATGAGCAGGTCATTCCAGGCTACATCCAAAAGACCAAAGGAGTTTTCTACCAGATCTAGTTTCTCAGCCGGGTATTCTAGTCAGAATAGAGGCAGCAGATTTAAGGATTCGAAGGCTCAGAACACCTCGACTGCGAGTGTAGGTAATGTTGGACACAGGGTGTTCACGGTGTGGTAGACTTCATTATGGTCCTTGTCGGGTAGGCGAAAATGTTTGTTATAAATGCGGTGCTCCAGATCATTTTGTACGAGAATGTCCAGAGGAGGCTAATCGAGAGATAACACAGAGTGCTAGATCCAGAAATGCTCCTACTAGAGGCAGATCACGGAGGCAACCGGGAGTAGGAGCAAGTAACAGAGGTACCTCAAGAGATTCGGCTATAAGACCAGACATTAGAGCCCCTGCAAGGGCTTATGCTATTCGTGCACGCGAAGAGGCATCCTTCCTCGATGTGATTATGGGTATATTTTCTCTATATGATATTAATGTCATTGCTTTGATTGATCTGGGTTCAACACATTCATATGTTTGCAAGAAATTGATGTCTATTACAAGTATGCCTATAGAATCTATAGAATTTGTGATTAAAGTATCGAATCCATTAGGCAAGCATGTATTAGTAGATAAAGCAATTAAGGAACAAAAGTATTGCACTTGTGAAAGTACTATGGAATAGACATGGGGTAGACGAGGCTACATGGGAACCTGAAGAGGCTATGCGAAAACAGTACCCAAATCTCTTCACAGGTAAGATTTTCAGGGACGAAAATCCCTAAAGGGGGGAGAAATGTAACATCCCGAAATAGGGCCTAAACAGAACAATGGTTACAAAACCACAAATATGAGGTAGAAAAATTTATTTTATTATTATTTTGAGGTTCATGATATGATTGCATGATTGTGTGAAAATTTCGTGATGAAATTTCGTGATGAAATTCTATGCATAAAGTGCTTAAGTTGAGATTAGGGACTAAATCGAATAATTTGCAAAACTTGCATTCTAGAAGTTTTTAGTATGAAATTGCTTTGGAATATTAATTAGGAGGGTTTAAATAACAATTTGACCAATTTCTAAGTTCATGGACAAAATAGGACATGGATGGAATTTTTGAAAGTTTAATAAGGAATGGCATTTTGGTCATTTGGATATTAAATGAAATAAAAAGGGAAAAATAACACAAAATTCATCACCTTCTTCATTAACACGAAATTTAAAGGGTTCTCCATAGCTAGGGTTTTTTTCAAGCTTTCAAGCTCCATAGTAAGTGATTCCAAGCCCCGTTTTTAATGTTCTTTACGTTTTCGGAGTCCCGGTAGCTCGATAAAGCTTATGCTAGCAATAATTTAAGTTAGGGTTCATATTTGGAAAAATACCCATAGGTCAAAAGTGTTTATTTTGATGTTTTATGATAGAATATGAGGTTTTAAATTATGTTAGACAACTTGTGCTACTCGGTTTTAAGTGAAAACGAGTAAAAGGGCTTAATCGGGAAAAAATACCTAACAGTCATAAGTACATGTTAGAGTGTGAATTTGATGTTTTCATAGAAGAGAAAAATGATCAGCATGTCATAAAACATAAAAAAATAGGATGAAGTTTAAATTACGAGCCTCGGGGAAAAAGTGCAAATATGTGAAAGTTTAAGGGCAAAAATGTAATTTTTCCAAAGTTTGGTCAAGGAATTTTTTGATAAATGCGAATATTAAATAAGTAAAATTTGCTATTTTAGATCAAGAAGAGCGAAATTCGGGAGTAGATTGGGGAAAAGAAAAATTAAAGGACTAAATTGTAAAGTTTAGTCACATTTTGTATCGAGGTAAGTTTACAGTAAATAAATGCAATATTCTTTTATTTTACATTATTATTGTCAATTTCCAGCATTTATATACTTATTTTCTTTGAATATTTAAAGTCAAATTAAAGGCGAAGTGACAGAGAAAAAGCATTAGGAAGCCTCGTTTGAACCTTAGGAATGTTAGGATATTGGGGTTGACAGGACCGGACAGGATAGAAATGAGCCATGTAAGTCCATATCAGATATATGGTTTTGGAGACAGGAATGAGCCATGTAAGCCCATATTAGATATATATATAGCATTGGAGACAGGAATAATTCATGTAAGTCCATGTTGAAGACATGGCATTGGCAGGATATTGATAGACAGGAACGACCCTAGTATCCTTAGTATTCGAGTGGTTCAACGGGTCATTGTACACGTTAAATTACAGTAAATTATCAGCAAAATGGAAGGTATATTATATTTATGAATAGTGAAAGGTCAGGTAAGAAAGAAGGTAAGTGAGTAAAGAAGAAGGTAGAAAATGAGAAGTAAAGAAAGTTTATGAGGCTAGGTGACATTATGTATAATTATTCATTATGTTGAATGTTGTAGTTTATTTGCTTGTAAGCTTACTAAACCTAGTGCTTACTCTCTTTATTTTCTTTTTTTTTATAGTTTTTATCAAGCCACTCAGGGATCAAAGGAAACGTCAGAGACCCGATCACACTATCGAAGAAATCACATTGGTATAGTTAGACGTTTCGTTTTGTGTATGGCATGTATAGGAACTTGGTTTCTTTTGATATGATATGATCAATGAATGATGTGTAAATAATTGCTAGTGATTAGCTAATAGAGTGGCTGATGATATACATGTTTAACAGTATGTATGATTAAGTAGTAACTATCACATGAAAACTAAGAAAAATGTGAAAGTAACTTAAAAATAGATTCAAGTATCAGAAATAACGGGATTTTGAAAAATCACAAGAAATTGTAGAGACATGGGTTGATGGTGAATAATATATGAAATTAAAACTCGTTGTGTCTATTTTCATATGGAATAAGCAAAACAGGTAAAGGTTTTGTATTTTATAGGGTATCTGAGTTTTGGTGAAATATAGCCAGAGCGATTTCTGGATCCCCTGTTCCAACTTTAGAAATTCACCATAAATTTTAACAAAATAATTTGGTGGTTTATTTTATATGGTTATAATCCTTATTTAATCTAGTTTTAATAGAAAAAAACGGTATAGTCATATGATTTTTGTACGAGAGAAAAGTGGTTCGTAGTAAGTAGAGGCCGGTCAATTAATTACGAAATAGGGTAACTTTAACTAATAAACTGTACTAATTGGCTAAGTCAAAAATTCTAGAAAAAATTAGTAGATATATATATGAGTCTGGTTTCAAGAAAAATTTATAGATCTTAATATTGAGTTTTGAAACTCGAGAAATGAATTTTTAAGCAACCATGACGTAGAAAAATAGTTTATTCCGAAAATTAAAATAAGTGGTTTAGAGTTGTTTAAAAGGTAAGATAAGTTTAGTAACACCTCAAGCTTGACTCTAGTGACGGTTTCAGGCGTGGGGTGTTACAATGATATTGACACTTAGTGTGCGAGATTTTCGAGTATATGATAGTATTCCGAATGGTTCAACGGGTAAATGAAAGACGTGATTGTGTATGAAATTGATGCGAGATGGCACAAGTATGTACATGAATCGTATAAGCTTAAATCGAAGAAGTTGTGAAGTTCATTATGTTTGAAAAAGTGAAAGGTTTGTTATTTAAATGAATTACATGTTGATAAGTTCAAATTGATGATTTTTATATTCATGTTAAGATTTAGTTTATTTCAAATGAGCTTACTAAGCTATATAACTTTGTTTAATTTTTAATGTAACGCCCCAAATCCCAGAAACCTTGTTATAATTACTTTGTGTGTTTGCAACGTGAAGGTATGTCTGGCTTAGTGATTTAATGCTCTGGGAGTGTCTGAGAAGTTATGGATTCAAGTCCTGGCTTACGCAACATTTTGGTTTTATTTGAACAAACCCTTGTCGGTTGCTAGTAGACTTTTAAATTAATGTGAGTAGGTCATGACAAAGTGAGCATGCTAGCCTAATGGTAGGTGGCATGTGGAGTGTTCAAGGAGTTTGAGGTTTGAATCTTTGTTCGTGCATAAGGGAGATTATTTTTACTGCATGCTTTGGGGAGGTAGTAGTGGTTGACAGAAACACTAAAAAAGGGAGGGGAGTTTAAATCGGTCATGGAGGGTTGGTAGGAGGAAGTTGAGAAGATATAGGAGGAGACTTTTTAGGAGTAAATCAAGAGATTTGAAGTTGTGGGAAGTTGGCCGAATAGGGACTCTAGCACTCATGAATTCAGCTTAAGGGTCATACACTTCATTTGGTCAGTTTAGCACTTTTGTTTTCCTTTTTGCGTTTTGGATTTTTTTCGTTTTTCTAAATAGCCATTTTCTACTAAGGTCTTGGGGGTACTTCTAATTTTGACCATTTTGGCACTTGCCTATTTTTATTTTTTGTCTCTTCACAATAATGTTTTTGATCAACCGTTTTCTTTGCTTCTCCTTCTAAACTTTCGGGTTTGGTTAATGTTTTCTTGACAGATTGTTTTCTCCTCTTTCCTTCGACCTTCATTGCTTTTGTTCTGTGTTGGCCGAATCTAAGTTTCTTTGTTCTTCAAAGCTGAACATCTTGTTTCCATTTTCCTTCTTTCTGCTCTCGGCCGAATTGTTCTTGCCCAAATATCCCTTTACCCTTCGGGTGACTTCTAGGCATGGGGTCTCGGCTAAGTTCTGGTAAGTTTTCTTCTCAGGAAATGATGAATTCTTCCTCTGTGGGCCGAATGTACCCTTCTCTTTCATTCTCTTTTTCACCTAAAGTGTTGACTTGTAACATAGTGATTTTACCGAAGGTTGCTAGGGCCTCGATTTCGAGAAGCAAAGGTTGGGCCAATTACTTCTCCTTTACAAGTGATAATTTCTCTATCAGTAAGGGTTCAAAGTTTTAGTTATATTTGTGTAGAATTATAGATGTTTATGAGTTGGTTAACTGTACTTGTGAAGGTAAAGCATTGAAAGGAGTACGTGGAGTTAGAATAAGGGAAGGTTGCGACTAATGATTGGTAAGTATGTGACTTGGTTGAAGCATTTCAATTTTATGGTATTCGATTATCAAGGGTTTGAGACAAATGAGAGGTTGTGGTTGACCATGTGTTTTGGATCTCAGAGGCATTCCGGCTACAACTTCATAACAGGTGTGTGTGAACACTATCATTAAATGCATGATAGCAAAAGCCGAAAAGATGAAAAGTGGGTTGTCAGCACCACTCGGGCGTATGGCTGCCCGTGTGGCAGGCCTAGTAGTAAAATGAGGCCGTGATGTCGATGGAATGGCCATGAGCATTTTCATGGGACAAAGGATATGAGGCCATTCTCGGCTGAATTGGGTCGTGTGGGGCCAATGGTCTCGTGGGCCCACATGGTGAATTTGCACAAAATATGGTAAATTGTGGGCCAGGTTGTGTGAACTAGACGACTGAGGCCATTTTTCAGCTATATGGGCCATACGAGAGTGTGGGCCAAGATGGGCCCGTAATATGGGCTAAAGTCCCAATACCACTGATTGACTGATAAAGTTGCACGGGTTGCTCAAGACGACTGTGGACCTACTGTTGGGTCGGTAAGTACACTTAGACCCCATACTGATGAAATGACCATTATACCCCTACGAGGTAAATTGACTGAAATAACTTATATTATGTATGACTGTTTTGAGCATGACACTTCTGCATACATGTATGATATTATGTTGCATCACATGGGGTGGGATATATGTTTTGGAGGGAGTGTACTAAAAGGCTATAAGCCTATTACTGGCAGCTCTATTGCAAATACTGCTTAGTACCGAATAAGGTACGTTTTGGTGTGTAAAGCTGGATGGGTCGACTTTGTCCCCACATGGTGTGTAGGGTTGGTACGGAGTTGTTGTGTAGCGAATGGATTGAGTAGGATTCCTTGTTTGCATACTATATTGATATGGGCTATGGCCAAGACTACTTTTATTACTGAAATGGGCTAAGGCCTAGTCTGCTACTATTACTTAAAAGGGGGTTAATACTCCTAGTTGAAATTAAAAGGGCTTAGGCTTAGCTTGCAATACTCTGATTATTTGTTATTTTGGGTTTTCAGACACTGAGTTTTCGTTAACTCACCCATCTGTCATCTGTACAGGAAATCCCCTAGCTTAGACTGATCAAGGCGACGGAGGTCTCAGAGGTGGCCACTCGACCTAGTTATTTTTTTTCTTATAATTGAGATTTTATATTAGTTTTTTATTATGTAATAAGGCCGCTTTAATTTTTCCTTAATTTGGGAGCTTTATTTATCCTATTTTTATATTACACCTGTTAGTAATAGGACGTTGATTTTCGTGAAAATATAAACAAATGTTTCTCTAAAAACATCACCCTCCTCCAACACGTTTTAAAAGCTTTCGTAACAAACACGATTTCAAAGTTAGTAATAAACTGGTTTAAATAATATTTTACCTAAACAACTTGAGTTTTCACAATAATCTAGGCCTCCTAACCTGTCTTTTACAAATCTAAAGAAGTGTTTATCAAGAATAGATCTTTCATCAATAAATGTTTTGGAAAACACTCCAATGTGACATCCCAGATTTGGCCAGAACGTCTAAGCCGGGTTTGGGGTGTTATATTTAGTGGTATCAGAGCCAGGTTGTAAAACTCGACTATGGGTTTGGGCTTTTTAAAAACGTGAAAATTTCAACAATGTTGTTTTAAAATGGTTTAAAGAGATTATTTGGGTTTATGTTTTACCGAAGGAGTGGCACACCGAGTCTTTGCACCGATCCTGTAAGTTTTTTGATTGTTTGGTCTGGAATGATAATGTTATTACTGAGACTACTTTAGGTAGTAAAACTATACTAAAACTCATAGTTAAAGTAAACTATGAACCGTAGTAAGACTGTGGATTGCGAAAATAGACTCTGAAGTAATACTGTTCATAAAATATCTGTAATAAACAACTAGAACAATAAAACTAACTGGCATAAAACTTTTAAAACAAATAAAAGCGCGAGTGGATAATGAGCACTAGAGGTATTCGTGGCAGAGGCCGCGGCAGAGGTTGTGGAAGTGCTCAGGCTGGGTCATCATCTTCTGGACACCAACTGAATGAGGAAGTTAGAGAGGCACCAGCTTCACTTATGGCTGAGATAGGGTCTCAAAATTGAGCAACTGGGGACAGCGTACTATCCCAAGAAATGTTGAGGATTTTGGAAAGGGTCGCTGGGCCTGGTACTAGTAATGTAGGCTTGGTTACGGAACGACTCAGGTCTAATGGGGCAGAGACTTTTAGGGGTATTGCTGGAGTTGCCCCTAATGTTGCTGAATATTGGATCAAGGCCACAGAGAGGATCATGGATAACCTCGACTGCACCCCCGAGCAAAAATTAAAAGGAACAATATCACTGTTGAGGGATGAGGCCTACCATTGGTGGCTTACCGTCAAAGAGGGCACTCAAGCTGATCGATTGACCTGGGAGTTTTTCAAGACTAATTTTCAGGCTAAGTATGTGGGTGCCAGTTATGTGGATGCCCATAGAAGGGAATTTCTAAAGTTAACTCAGAGGGAAAAGACGGTGGCTGAATATGAGGCCAAATTTTTACGATTGAGCCGCTATGCTCGTAGGATGGTGGCAACATAGTATGAGCTGTGTGTTCAATTTGAGGATGGCCTCAGGGATGGTTTAAAGGTTCTGATAGCTCCTCAGAGGAAGCAGGAATTTGTAGCATTTGTTGACAAGGTAAAAATTGCAAAGGATGTGACACGCGCTGAGCGCCAGAACAGAGAGAAAGACAGAAGTAAGAGGGATGCTGAGCCCTCAAATTCATTTCAAAGGTTTAAGAAAAGGCCCAGACCTGATGGGCCAGTTAGAGTTAGGACCCCTACTATTGCTGCTACCTCTGGATCGCAATTTTGTGTTGATGGGAAACGCCATCAGGGTGAATGTTGGAAGAAGATGGGTACATGTCTGAGATGTGGATCATTGGAGCACCATGTCAAGGATTGTCCACGAAGGCCTGAGCAAGTGCAAGCTACTAGTTTTGGTAATGTTCAGTAGGGTGGTCAGCAGCCACCGAGAGGCTGAGGTCAGACCAGGGGTGGAAATGGTATGGGTCGTGGTCATAGAGCACCGGGCAGAAATGCTGGTCATACTGAGGCGAGGGAGTCGGCATTGGTTTATGCTGCATATTGCTGAGAGGATGGAGGCGATCCAAATGTTATTACTGGTACGTTCTTTATTCATAATGCATTTTATACTGCATTGATTGATGTTGGGCCTATACATTCGTATATAGCATTCTCGATGTCTAGGATGTTGAGTATTGTGGCTGAAAACACTATGAGTAAGATTACTATTTTAAGTCTGTTGGGTCAGTTCATTCGGATAGATAAGGTATTTAGAGATGTTCCTTTGGAGATACAGGGAGTTATCTTTCTGGCTGATCTTATGGAGTTGCCTTTCGAAGAATTAGACCTAATATTGGGTTTGGATTGGTTAGTTAAACATTGGGTAAGCTTGGATTGTGCCACTAAACGAGTTGTGCTGAGAACTGAGGCTGATAAGAAGTAGTGGTAATTGGGGAACGACGAAACTATTTGAGAATGTAATCTCTGCACTTAGGGGCGAGAAGTTGGTTCGCAAGGGTTGTGAGGCATTCTTGGCCTACGTTAGTGTTTTGGACGTTGGGGACTCTTCAATAAAGGATATCAGGACCATGAAAGAATTACTGGACGTCTTTCCGAAAGAGTTACCAGGGTTACCTCCTGAACCTGAAGTGGAGTTCGGGATTGAGCTCCTTCCTGGTACAGCTTTAGTGCCCATCTCCCCTTATAGAATGGCACCGAAAGAGCTTGCAGAGCTTAAGGCCCAAATTCAAGAACTACTAGACCATGGGTTTATCTGATCGAGTTGTCTCCGTGGGAGCTTTAGTTGTATTTGTGAAAAAGAAGGACGGATTCATGCGTATGTGCATTGACTACAGACAACTGAATAAGTTGACTATTAAGAATAAATATCCTCTGCTGAGGATTGATGATTTATTCGACCAACTGCAAGGAGCATCGATTTTCTTTAAAATAGATCTCCGATCAGGGTATCACCAATTGAGAGTTAAAGATGTTGATGTGCACAAGATGGCGTTTACGACTCGTTATGGTCATTACGAGTTCCTGGTAATGCCTTTTGGACTGACCAATGCACTAGCAGCTTTTATGGACCTGATGAACAGAGTGTTTCAACCCTATCTGGACTGGTTCATTGTGGTATTCATCGATGACATACTGGTGTACTCAAGGGATGATGATGAACATGATGAACATCTCCGGGTAGTTTAGCAATTCTTGAGAGAGAAGCAACTGTACACCAAATTCAGCAAGTGTGAATTCTGGTTACGTGAGGTAACGTTTCTTGGTCATGTGGCATCTGCGGAAGGGATTAGGGTTGATCCTCAAAAAATTGAGGCTATTATAGATTGGAAGGAGCCTATGAATGTGTCAGAAATTTGCCATTTTTTAAGATTGGCTGGGTACTATCGAAGGTTTGTGGAGGGTTTCTCACTAATTGCTGCACCCTTAAGTAAGTTGCTATGTAAGGACGTGCCATTTGTCTGGATGGGTGTGCAATAAGAGAGCTTTGAGAAGCTCAAAAAAGTTTTGACTAAGGCCCCTAACTTGATTCAGCCAGAGTCTGGAAAGGAATTTACTATCTACAGTGATTCATCACACGTTGGTTTGGGTTACATGTTGATACAAGAGGGTAAGGTGGTAGTTTATGCGTCTCGTCAGCTTAAGACACATGAGACGAATTATCCAACTCATGATTTGGAGTTGGCCGTGGTGGTGTTTGCACTGAAAATTTAGAGGCATTACTTGTACGGTGAGAAGTGTATCATTTACACAGATCACAAGAGCCTTAAGTATCTCTTCACTCAGAAGGAGTTAAATTTTAGGCACCGTAGGTGGATTGAGCCGCTTAAGGACTATGACTGCTCAACTGAATACCTCCCTAGTAAGGCCAATGTGGTGGTCGATGCATTGAGCCGTAGGGCTATGATTGATCTAGGAGAAATGTTTGCTCGTCTTAGCTTATTTGATGATGGTAGTTTATTGGTCAGATTAAGAGTAAACAGTTGGAAAATGAGTCATTGGGTCTTCGGTTCTGGTAGATTGAGAATGGTAAAATAATGGATTTTGGGCTGAATAGTAAGTACTCTGTTTCAGAGGTAGAATTTGTGTACCTAAGGGTACTGATTTGAGGCAGACTTTACTGCAAGAGGCAGATAGTAGCCCCTATGCTATACACCCAGGTGGAAATAAGATGTACAGAGATCTCCGTGAGGTATATTAGTGGCTAGGTCTGAAGCATGAGATTACCGAATTTGTGGGGAAATTTTTGACTTGCCAAACAGGTTAAAGCAGAACATCAGTTGCCTTCTGGTTTGCTTCAGCCGGTTAAGATTTCGATGTGGAAGTGGGAAAGAGTAACTACGGATTTTGTGAGTGGGTTACCCCTAACGCCTTCTAAGAAAGATTCAATGTGGGTTATAGTGGATCAGTTGACCAAAACCGCTTATTTTATACCGATTCACAGAGATTATTCATTGTAGAAACTGGCTAAGCTGTATGTATTTGAGATAGTGAGACTGCATGGGGTACTAGTTTCCATAATATTGGACAAAGATCCTCGCTTCACGTCTCGGTTCTAGAAGAAGTTACATGAAGCTCTGGGTACACAATTGGACTTTAGTACTACGTTTCATCCTCAAATGGATGGTGTAATAGCCCAAATCTGCCCAGGCCTTAAAAAATAAAGAAAAAATAATAAATAAATGTTTAAACAGTCCATTTACAACAGACCATAGGCCCAAAATTAGAATTACCCAGCAGACCCATTTACACCCTACCCCTGAACCCAAGACTTAATCAGCCCAATTGGCCCAATCTATCTTCGGCTTCAAGCAACCCTAGTTAGGGTTTGCGCCGCAATCAGACCAAGAGTCACGCCCCTTTGACTCGTGTCTATTCATCAATCCAGCTACCCTCCATCAGTGCCGCAAGCCAATGCGCGGTCAGTGACTGATCTGTCGTCACCATCGTCAAGCCTCCATCACCACCGGATTTTTCAGCGTTACCTATAAAAGAAGGAAGGAAACAACAGCAAACAAACGAAATAGATATGGAAAGAAATAAAAGATTTCTTTCCCAAAATGTAATAGAAACAGTGGCTATAAAAGCCCCTTTTGTAACCTATAAAAGATACGAATACGGAGGCAAAAAAAGTCAAATACAAGCAGTTTTTTTAAGAGGCGAATCTTCTATTTTATTTTTATTTTTCATATTCAAAACATATACATACACAAACAGCTTGATAAATAGTTTTAAAGTGTGAAAAGGGGTTTTACCTTTCATCTCGTGTCAGAAATCGAGGTCTCTAACCTCTGAAGGTCATGTACGACGGTGAAAAGGGTGGCGCGTGGGCACGTAAAGCACGTGAACCGCCCAATGACGGAGGCTTGTCCAGAGCTTCGAGGGCCCCTTTTTCTTCCTCTTTCAGAGGACTTTCTAATTTTTTTTAAAACACGGATCAAAATGAATCTTTAGAGTTTTTTTTTTATTTATAAGCCTCCTGAACGACGTCGTGTTGGGTGATCATTTAGTGACTGAAACAGTGTCATTTCAAGGCCTCAAGATCTGCGTGTTGACTCGTAACCCAGCAAGGATCCGCGTGTTTTTGATACTTGGGTTAATTGCTCAATTGGTCCTCTCGTTTTTTTATCTGTATAATTTCTTTTTTAATTCAGCCCTAATATTTTAATTTTATTTCGATTTGATCCTCATAGTGGCTTTAAAACTGAGTTGGTGGAAGCGCTGTCGTTTTAAGATTAGGGTTAATTCCCAAGGAGTCCTCTGAATTTAATGCACATTTCAATCAGGCCTAGAGTTTTCGTTTATTTTGCAATTAACCTCTAATTCTTTAATTAGATTCAATTTTAATCTTTTATATTTTTAAATTTATTTTAAATCCTTTACATATTTTTAAATATTAGTTATAAGTAGTACATATTATTTTTATTATCCATTCATTATATTTATATTTTACTATATGGAATATATTTTATATTATTTATATTACTATATTTTTATATAAAAATACTTATTGTATTATTATTATTATTTTATATATTTTTATCGTATTTCATTATATTTTATTTATGCATTTTATTACATGCTATATTATCTATTGTTCCTTGTAATACTTATTATATTATTATTATAGATTTTATTATATATTTTTATATTATTTATTATATGATTTGTATATATTTTATTTGTAAATTATGTCATACACTCTATTTTACCATGTTTCTTTACATCATTTTTATTTTATTATAAAGTATACCCTATAATATGGTTTTATATATTAATCTTTTGGGTTTTCTTGTATTATTTTCATATTAATCTAAAGCCTATGAATATTTTTATTTGATTTATATTTCATATGTTTATACTTTGCTTATTTTTCATATTTCGTTATTGTTTAGTAAATTATTTGTCATTGTTGTTACGTATGTGCATGGAAGTTATTTATTTATATTAATTTATGGTATATTTGCATGAAATGCTGTTATATAAATGTTGTGTTATTGAATTCATTATACTCTATGTTATATTCTTGCATGAAACAATGATACATGAACATTTAGGTCATTTAGGATGATATATGCCTAAAGTGGTAGTGTATATTGTGTAATTTATATCAAATTGTATATCATGCATCACTTTTAAGTTAATTATTATTTTGCATGTTTATATGTCTTGCTTATTCATCTTCAATATATGCTATGTGTATCTTTATGTGCATGATGTAATTTTAAACACGTATGTATCTAGTGTATGATCTTTGCATTATTGCCATTGAATTGTTTAAATGCATGTTTTAGCTACCTATTATTTGTAATATGCTATCTTGTATGTTATATTCTATAAGGTTAATATAATTCCTCATGCATTAATCTAAAAAACGAGACTTTAAAGTTTTCAAAAATAAAGGCAATACTTGGTGTTTGGAAATTTCGAGAAAAGTAGTGCCCTAACTTATTGGGTTGCAGCTTTTCTTGTTGAGTTCGAATAGTCAAGCACCCTTCTAAGTTTTTTAAGGTTTTCTAAGTGCAAGCAACTGTCTCGGAATTACAAGGCGTTGTGTCCTAACTTACTGGATATGGCGTTTCGTTGTTTCGAGATAAGGATTTCCAACAAGGCTAACTTAGTTTCAGATATCTTAAAAATATTATGTCCTAACTTATTGGATGTAATATTTTGATTTATTTGATACAAGTGAACCCTAATTTTCAAAATAAAAAATATTAAAAGAGGATTGCATCTTAAAATTTTTAAAATTCCGACATTAAAGGCATTTGATAATCAATTAGGTACCAATTTTTGGGCGTTACGAGGGTGCTAACCCTTCCTCGTACGTAACCGACTCCGGAATCTGTTTTCTTGATTTTCGTAGACCAAAATTAATGTTTTAAAACAAAACATTTTATAAGGTGATCCAATCACACCTAAAAAGATTGGTGGTGACTCCCGTTTTCGTTTTTTTAGTCGATTCCCATTTTCCAAAACTCGATTTAAAAATGGTTTCAACATATGGACAGTCAAAGAGGGTAATTCAAATACTGGAAGACATGTTAAGGAGTTGTGTGATTGACTTCAGAGGCAGTTGGGAGGATCACTTGCCGCTGGCAGAGTTTGCGTACAAAAATAGCTATTAGTCTAGCATACAGATGGCACCTTATGAAGCATTATATGGTCGAAGGTGTCGCACTCCGTCATGTTGGACTGAGTTGGGTGAACGGCGTGTTCTAGGCCCTGAGCTAGTATCTGATACTGAGGATAAGGTCAGATTAATTGGAGATAGACTGAAGGCAACATCAAACAGACAGAAGTCATATGCGGATCTGAAGCGTAAGGAAATTGAGTATTCTATGGGGGATTTTATCTTTCTAAAGGTCTCGCCATGCAATAAGGTACTGATATTTCGGCGTAAAGGCAAGTCGAGCCCAAGGTATATTGGGCCTTACCGTATTTTGAGACAAGTGGGACCGGTTGCCTACCAGTTGGAGTTACCTCCAGAATTAGAGCGGATTCATGATGTGCTCCATGTCTCTATGCTGAGACGCTACTGTACTAATCCTACGCATGTGGTACCGGTTGAGGAGATTGACGTTAGACTAGATCTGACTTTTGAGGAAGAACCAGTCCAAATTTTAGATCGAGAGGTAAAAGTCTTGATAAGGAAGTCAATCCCACTAGTAAAAGTTCTTTGGTGGAATCACAGTTCTGAGGAGGCTATGTGGGAACCCACAGAGCCAATGTGGCAACAATATCTTCATCTATTCTAACCAGGTAAATTTTGAGGCTGAAATTTTCCTTAAGAAGGGTAGAATTGTAGCGCCCTAAATCCAAGAAACCTTGTTATAGTTACTTTGTGTGTTTGTAATATGAAGGTATGTCTGGCTTAGTGATTTAATGCTCTAGGGTGTCTAAGAAGTTATGGGTTCAAGTCTTGGCTTGAGAAAAATTTGGGTTTTATTTGAACAAACTCGTGACGGTTGCTAGTAGACTTTTAAATTATATGAGTTGGTCATGACAAAGTGAGCATACTAGCCTAGCGGTAGGTGGCTTGGGAAGTGTGCAAGGAGTTTGAGATTCAAATCCCTACTCGTGCATGAGGGAGATTATTTTTACTGCTTGCTTTGGAGAGGTAGTAGTGGTTGACTGAAACACTGATAAAGAGAGGGGAGTTTGAATTGGCCATGGAGTGTTGGTAAGAGAAAGTTGAGGAGAGATAGGAGGAGAGTTTTAAGGAGCGAATCAAGGGATTTGAAGTTGTGGGAAGTTGGCTGAATGGGGACTCTAGGCACTCATGAATTCGGCCTAGAGGTCATAGACCTCATTTGGTCAGTTTAGAACTTTCATTTCCCTTTTTGCGTTTTGGATTTTTTCCCTTTTTCTGAATAGCCATTTTTTGCTAAAGGTCTTGGGGGAAGTTCTCGTTTTGACCATTCAGGCACTTGCCTATTTTCATTTTTTGGCTCTTCACAACAGTGTTTTTGATCAACAGTTTTCTTTGCCTCTCCTTCTCAACTTTCGGGTTTGGTTCATGTTTTCTTGACTGGTTGTTTTCTCCTCTTTCCTTTGACCTTCTTTGCTTTTGTTCTATGCTGGCCGAATCTAAGGTTCTTTGTTCTTCAAAGCCGGACATCTTGTTTCCACCTTCTTGTTTCTAATCCTGGCTGAATTGTTCTTGGTCGAATATCCCTTTACCATTCGGGCGACTTCTAGGCGTGGGGTCTTAGCTAAGTTCTGGTAAGTTTTCTTCTCAAGAAATGACAACTTCTTCCTTTGTGGGCCGAATGTACCCTTCTCTTTCATTCTCTTTTTCACCTAAAGTATTGACTTGTAACATAGTGATTTTACCGAAGGTTGCTAGGGCCTCGATTTCAATAAGTAAAGGTTGGGCCGATTACTTCTCCTTTACAAGTGATAATTTCTCTATTAGTAAAGGTTCAAGTTTTAGTTATATTTGTGTATAATTATTGATGTTTATGAGTTGGTTAACTGTTGTTGTGAAGGTAAAGCATTGAAAGGAGTACATAGAGTTAGAACAAGGGAAGGTTGCGACTATTGATTCGTAAGTGCGTGAGTTGGTTGAGGCGGTTTCAACGTTATGGTATTGGATTATCAAGGGTTTGAGACTAATGAGAGGTTGTGGTTGACCATAGGTTCTGGATCTCGGAGGCATTTCGGCTACAACTTCATAATAGGCATGTGTGAACACTATCATTAAATGCATGATAGCAAAAGCCGAAAAGCTGAATAGTGGGTTGTCGGCACCACTCAGGCGTATAACCGCCCGTGCGATAGGCCTAGTAATAAAACGAGGCCTTGATGTCGACGGAATGGTTATGAGCATTTTCATGGGCCAAAGCGATATTGGGCCATTCTTGGCTGAATTGGGTCATGTTTGCCTAATGGTCTCATAGGCCCACATGGTGAAATTGCATAAAATGTAATAAATTGTGGGCCAGGTTGTGTGAATTAGACGACTGAGGCCATTTTTTGGTTATATGGGCCAACGAGAGTGTGGGTCAAGATGGGCCCGTAATATGGGCTAAAGGCCCAATAGCACTGATTGACTGATAAGGTTGCACAGGTTGCTCAAGACGACTGTGGACCTACTATTGCGTCGTAAGTACACTTAGACCCCATACTGATGAAATGACCATTATACACCTACGAGGTAAATTGACTAAAATACCCCTATTTTATGTATGACTATTTTGAGCATGACACTTCTGCATACATGTATGATATTATGTTGCATTACATGGGGTGGGATATATGTTTTGGAGGAAGTGTACTGAAAGGCTATAAGCCTATTACTAGCAGCTCTGCTGCAAATACTGCTTAGTACTAAATACGGTACGTTTTGGTGTGTAGGGCTGGCTGGGTCGACTTTGTCCCCACATGGTGTGTAGGGCTGGTACAGAGTTGGTATGTAGCGGATGGATTGGGTAGGATTCCTTGTTTGCATACTATACTGATATGGGCTAAGGCCCAGACTGCTTTTATCATTGAAATGGGCTAAGGTCTAAACTACTACTGTTACTAAAAAGGGGGTTAATGCTCCTAATTGGAATTAAAAGGGCTTAGGCCCAGCTTGCGTTACTCTGATTGTTTGTTATTTTGGGTTTTCGAACACTGAATTTTCGTAAACTCACCCATTTGTCATCTGTGCAGGAAATCTCCAAGCTTAGACGGATTAGGGCGACAAATGTCTCAGAGGTGGCCACTCGATCTAGTTATTTCTTTTCTTATAATTGAGATTTTATATTGGGTTTTTATTATGTAATAAGGCCACTTTAATTTTTACTTAATTTGGGAGATTTAATTATCCTATTTTTATATTACACCTGTTAGTAATAGGACGTTGACTTCCGTGAAATATAAAGAAATGTTTCTCTGAAAACATCATGCTTACACAACACGTTTTAAAAGCTTCCATAACAAACACGGTTTTAAAGTTAGTAATAAACTGGTTTAAAAAATATTTTACCTAAACAACTTGAGTTTTCACAATAAGCTAGGCCTCCTAACCTTACTTTTAGAAGTGTTTATCAAGAATGGATCTTTCATCAATAAATGTTTTGGAAAACACTCCAATGTGATATCATAGATTCAACCATAACGTTTAGGCCGGGTTTGCGGCGTTACATTTCATGTTTTATAGTGACATTAAAGCTAGCTCGGACTCAGGAATCGTCAAACATATCATCACACTATACAACTATCAATTTGGTACTTTTGAACTTATGTTTAAATTATATGGCATGTATAGGGACTTTGGTCATTTTGATTATGTGATAGTAATGATTTTGGTCCTTTGATATTGGGTTGTAAATATCCATATTTTGGTTTGTATATATAGCCATGAGTGATGGCTATTTAAGGTTATTTTGGTATGTTTGAATCATGTATATATGTATATATGTGTTTATGTTTGTGAAATGTGTTAGATGATGGTTATGTGATACTTGATGGTAATAGGTATTATGAGTGTCTATGGTTAAGTTGTGGAAATTGGAATGTTTGTTGATTTAGGCTAAATAATGCATAATGAGTTTGGTCATTTATGATGATTGAGTAAGTGAAACTTGGTATGAATGGTATAGCATGTTTTGTGATTAAGGTGTATTGAGAATGTGAGTATTGAATGTGTATGAATTATGTTTGAATTAGTTGTTTTAAAATGCCTACTATGCCATGTAATGGTGACTTTGAATTTGATGTAGGTGAAGATAAGTTTGGGTGGCAAAATGGCTTGGTAAATAGCCTATTTTTGTCTACATGGGCAGAGACATAGGCATGTGTCTCAGCCCTGTGTGACAGAGGATTATGTTACACGGTCGTGTGTCCCTTGGTGTTGAAATTGAAATCAAGTCAGTATACCCAACAGGATTGGCACGGCCTAGCACACGGCATCACACACAGGCGTGTATGACCATTTTTAGGGCACACGAGTGTGTGTATTGGCCGTCTGACCCAAGTCAGATAGTTACACGGGGTCAGACATGGGTTGGGACATGGCCATGTGCTTCCATTTTGAATGTCCACTCAGTCTGTGACACGGGAGTGTCTGTTGGCCGTGTGAGACAAACGGTTTAGCCATACAAGCATGTATCCCTTGTTTTTGGGAAATTTTTCTTAGTGTTCAAAAAGTTATCAAAGTTATCAGTTTAGTCCTGAACCATTCCTAAAGCTTGTTTAGGGCCCCGTAAGCTCGTATTAGGGACGAAATGTGACAGCCCTAATGTGACCCTAGTCAGAAAGTGGTTTCGGGACCACAAAACCGAGTCATAAAAATAATTAATTGCTATATTCTATGCTTATTATGTGTGTACATGAGTATGTGGAAGTTTCATTCTCTAATTTTGCCAATTGCATGAGAAATTATTAAATAGGGATCAATATGAGACATGGTGAAATATGATAGGCTAATTTTAAATGGCTTGTTAATGCATGATGACACAAGGGTGGACTTGCATGTTAAATTCCCCAATTCCTTTGTAGTGGCGGCCAAGATGGATTGTTGATGGGCAATATATATGTTAATTAGATATTATAATAAGAAATTGGGTTATTGGAGATAAAATATTGTTAGTAAAAGAAGGTAAAATGAAGGAATGCTCATCTTTCTTCTCCATTCTTTGTGACTTGAGGGAGGAAGAAGAAAGGAATTCTTTTGTTCATGATTCGCTTGGATGATGCTTAGGAAGAGGTAAGCACTTTGAAATTCTTGGAAATTTAGGTATAAATAAGGTGATTAGTTCAAGTTCTACTCATTCCATGGATTAAGCTTGGTTGTTTGGAGGTTTGATATTCGCCAAGTAGTTTGAAGCTCTTGGTACATATACTTTTTCTTGAAGGTTGAAATTGGTTTGTTCATAAGGGGTACGAATGTGGTCATTGAAGGGTCTTAATGAACAAAATGTGTGACTTGGGTTTATGACATTCGGTTAAGGAATATTGTGTGCTAGCAAGGTTGGTTTAATATATATATGTAAATCACTTTGTATTTGATGATTAGAAAAAAAATAGTGAAGGGCAAATTAAAATGATGTTGGATAAATTTTTAGTATAGTTGTGCTTAAGCATTCGGTCATTGATGGGCATTGTTGTAACCTAATTGTAGTTGCAACTCTTAATTTTGAGATCGAATTTGTACATATAAGTTAAGTGAATGGTTAGGGCGAATGAGGTGTATAAAATATTAAAGCATGCTAGAATTATACATTAGTAAGAATGTGTAATTGTACTAAATTCTCTATTTGAATTCGGTTAGGTATAGTCATGGTATGAGCTCATTGAGGTGCTATCTTATAAGTGAATGTAGCTTTAGTTAACCTTATGTGCCATACGTGTGCTAAAATAATTAATGAATTGGATGTTATTATAGGTGTATGGTTGGTCTTATTATTAAAAATAAGGGTTGAGTACCTTGAATTTCTCTTTGATATTCAAAATGATTAAATCAATTTAATTGTTAAATTAAGCTCAAGAGCAAAGGGAACTAAATCGATAAAGGAAAGGAGAAAGCAATCGAATAGCCGAGTTGGAACCGTTCTACCCAACACAAGGTAAGTCATTAAGCATATATTTGGTATTGATTTAAACGATCGTAATACCTATGCAATTGTGTTTAATGAGGTGAAATGTATACAAATGTATATGTATGTAGAGATGAAATTGTTGAATGTAAAAAAAGAAGTGAAGCGTATAGAGTGGCTGGTTTTCGGCACTAAGTGTGCGGGCAATAAGTGTTCACGGTTGAGAGATTGGCACAGAGTGTGCGAGCTTGAAATGCATGGCACTAAGTGTGCGAGTTTAAAGTATATGGCACTAAGTGTGCGCGGCTGATTATTAAGCACTATGTGCATGAACCCACTATGTATTTTCCATAAATTATTTACATTAAGGGTGCGACCTTACCGAGTCGATTTTGGACAGCGGAAAGGGTAAGTACCTTGAGTTCATGGCTAATAGGTGCTATGTTTATATTTGGAGTTGAGCGTGGTAAGTTTTGAACCTATGTGATGATTGTAATTGAAGTCACGTACATAAGGTTCATCGTGGAATAGGTGAAAGTTCGTTTAGTTGTATGATTGTAACGAAAATAAAATGATGTATGGAAATGCCTCAATTACTCTATTGAATAGCGTATGAAATGTCAATGTAGGACTTGGAATGAGATTGAATCGTAAGGTCTAAGAAACTATGGCATAGTTCGGTATGGATGGAGTACTTAGCCTCATTTCGTTGTTTCCTCTTGTGAAAATTTTATTAATGGATGGTAGTGTAATGCTTATGACTTACTGAGTTATATACTCATTCGGTGTTTGCTTGTCAACTATTTTAGGTTTCTTGGACTCGACTTTTTGCGTACTCGGGACCGTCATCGAAGTCATCACACCGCTAGCAACTTTTGGTATCTTCTTTTTAGTTGGTCTAGGAGAACATTTCGCATGTATAGGCTATTATGTTTTGTTGAAATTTGGTATGTAAACTTTAGCCATGCGAAAATGGCATAATGTTCGGTTGGATTTGGTTCTATGATGTTTGGACACAAGTCTTGGTAATTCGGTTTTGGTTGAGTATTGGTTGAGGCCTACTCGATTATTATGCCATATGTCATGGCTGATTATTTTCGGTGTTAAATTCATGATTTGGTAATAGTGTAGTAGGGAGATGCTCGGTGATGATTAACCTTTGGCATGGCTAGTCATGGTCATAATTTGTAATATGTATGATGAATTATTAGTTAGATCAAGGAAAAATCATGAAATAGGCATAGTTTGCTTTAGTAACAGATGCTGACAGCAGCAGTGATGTGAGATTGAAAAATCACTAAAAATAGTAGAAATGAAATTAAATAATCAATAAATTATGTAATCGAATCTTGATGAGTCTATTTCCATATGGAAGAAACGAAACTACCATATGATCTGTATGTTAGGAGATAATTAAATTCTTGTGAAACAGGGCCAGAGCGATTTCTGGATCCCCTTTTTCGACTTAGAAAATTCACCGTAAATTTTATCGAGATAATTAGAGGTCATGCCTTATATGTACAGATTCATTATCGAGTCTAGTTTCATTAGAGACAAACGGCATAGGCATTGAAGCCCTTTACAGGGAGATATTTAAATTGTAAGGTACAGAGGTCAGTGTAGTCGAACCTTGAAACAGGGGAGAATTTAATGAATAAACTGTACTAATTGGCCCAACCAAAAATTCTAAAAAAATTCCCCCATATAGATATATGAGTCTAGTTTCGGAGAAAATTTACGGAATTGGATTTCGAGTTCCAGAACTCAAGATATGATTTTTAAAGTGACTACAATACAGTTAGCTAGCTTGCCTGGAACAAAAAAAATAAATAAATAAATAGGGGGAAATAAATGAAGTAAGCTCGGTAACACCTCGTATTCGATTTTCGGTAACGGTCACGGGATTGGGGTGTTACATTTGATTGGTATCAGAGCTATGGTTTTGTCGGTTCTAGGACTACCAAAGCACGTATGAGTCTAGCTATACATGCCTTAATGTTAATGTTTAAATGTGTGATGACTTCTGACGGTTAAAATTTTTGTTTTGATTAGTAAATGGATCCCGGTGTAGAGAGAACCTTGGCGGATGACGTTGAAAGTGTAGCGGCTGCTCCTACACAAGGGACGCCACTGTTGAACCTCGGTCATCTGCGAATAATCAAGGTGAGGGGCTAAACAAGCCTTATTTACCATGATGAATGAGTGGGTCGCATAATATGCCCGAACCAATCCGGCTGTCCAACAATTTCCGAATTTGAATAATCCACCCTAAGAGCCCGTAATGCCATCGATTCTTGATCCCGTGAGGCTGAGTAAGCCACCAGACTTGATTAGGAAGCGCTGGCTGAGGAGTTCAGGCCATAGTTCTTGATGATGCCTAAAGGGCCGAAGTTCGCCTTGATAACACCATTCGGTGTTTGATGAACTATCATGCACACCGATGAATGTCTAAAGTGTGCTATATCCTTGTTGCGGGACTCAGCCTACTATTGGTGGAGGACCTTGATTTCCATAATCCCAAACAAACGAGTTACTTGGGATTTCTTTCAAACGGAATTTCAAAAGAAGTATATTAGTCAACGGTTCATCGATCAGAAACGTAAGGAATTCTTGGAACTCAAGCAAGGCCGTATGACAGTATCTGAATATGAACATGAGTTCGTAAGACTCAGTCGGTATGCCCGGGAGTGTGTGGCCGATGAGGTTGCTATGTGCAAAAGATTTGAAGAAGGATTGAATGAAGATTTAAAGCTACTAGTGGGTATTTTGGAGATAAAGGAGTTCGTAACACTAGTCGAACGAGCCTGCAAGGTGGAAGAACTTGGAAAGGAGAAGAAGAAGGCTGAATTTGAAGCTAGAGACTATCGTAAAAGATCGACGGGTAAAGCTCCGTTCTCGGCTGTAAAGAAGCTCAGGGAGGACACTAGTAAGTCGAGGACGATCAAGGGGATTTCCATCGAGCACGACCATCGACGGACTCCGAGCTACTTCGGTAGCTAGTGTAGGCAATAATCGTCAAGAGAAACCCGAATGCCCCAATGTGGAAGACAACACTTAGGTGAATGTTGGGGTAAGTCTACTAACAGGGCTCATTACGGATGCGGTTCAAGGACCACTTCATTAGAGATTGCACGAGCTTGATGAGAAGAATAAGATGCAAGGTGCAAGACCTAGTGGAGTGATAGCTAGAGGTAGACCACAGAGAATTTTAGGAGGTAGGGTGGTAGTCGAGAGGGGCCTCGACACGGCTGTTCGAGCCGAGACCGTGCTCTGCTAGAGCATATGCCATTCGCGTACGAGAGGAGGCATCCTCCCCTGACGTCATCACTGGTACTTTCACTCTCTTTGATACTAATGTGATTGCATTGATTGACCCTGGCTCTACTCATTCATATGTATGTGAAACCTTAGCATCCAGTAAGACTCTACCTGTTGAGTCTACTGAGTTCGTAATTCGAGTGTCAAACCCTTTGGGTCAATACGTACTTGTTGATAAAGTGTGTAAGAGATACCCTCTAATAATCCGAGAATCCTGTTTTCCGACCGATTTGATGCTTTTACCGTTTGACGAATTTGATGTCATTCTTGGTATGGATTGGTTGATCGTACATGATGCAAAGCAGGTGAACCGCAAAAGAAAAACCATCGATTTGAGGAGTGCACATGATGAGGTAGTCCGAGTTGAGTCTACCGATTTGAAGGGGTGCCGGCGATAATATCTTCAATGACCGCCGAGATATGTGAAAAGGGTGTGAAACATACCTTGCGTATGTATTTGATAGCAAAGAGATGGAAAGGAAACTTGAATCGATACAGTGGTTTGTAAGTATTCGATGTTTTTCCCGAGGAGTTACCGGGTTACCACCGGTTCGAGAGGTGGAATTCGCATCGAGATTGTACCGGTACCACGCCAATCTCAATAGCCCGTATCGTATGGCATTAACGAATTAAAGGAATTGAAAGTTCAATTGCAAGAATTGATGGATAGAGGTTTCGCTCGACCGAGTTTTTCTCCATGGGGCGCACCCGTATTGTTTGTGAAAAAGAAGGATGGAACCATGAGATTGTGCATCGACTATCGTCAGTTGAATAAAGTGACCATAAAGAATATACCAGTTGCCACGTATTGATGATTTGTTTGATCAATTAAAGGGAGCCTCAGTATTTTCCAAGATAGATTGAGATCTGGTTATTATCAGTTGAGGGTTCAAGACTCGGACATACCCAAAACCGCTTTTAGAACGAGGTACATCACTCTGAATTCTTAGTGATGCCGTTTGGGCTCACTAATGCCCTCGCGGTATTTATGGATTTAATGAATCGAGTATTCAGCCATACTTAGATCGATTTGTGGTTGTGTTTATTGATGATATTTTAGTTTATTCACAAGGTGAAGCCGAACACGAGCATTTGAGGTTAGTATTACGATTTTGCAAGACAAGCGTTATATAAAATTCATAAATGTGAATTTTGGTTGAAAGAGGTTAGCTTTTTGGGGCACGTGGTGTCCACATCGGTGTTAGAGTGGATCCGAACAAAATTTGACCATACTCAATTGAAAACCTCGAGGAATGTTCTTGAAGTTAGGAGCTTTTTGGGACTTGTCGGATACTACCGACGGTTTGTAAGGGTTTCTCGATGATAGCTGCACTGCTGACGAAACTACTCCAAAAGATGTTGAGTTTGAATGGACGAAAACCGTCGAAGAGTTTCGATCGACTAAAGACTGCTTAACCGAAGCTCCAGTGTTAGTACAACCGGAGTCCGGCAAAGAGTTTGTCATTTATAGTGATGCATCCTTACTTGGGCTAGGTTGTGTGTTGATGCAAGAAGGTCGAGTTGTGGCTTACGCGTCAAGACAATTAAAGCCGCATGAGAGAAACTATCCGACCCATGATCTTGAATTGGTGGCCATAGTGTTCACCCTGAAAATATGGCGGCATTACTTGTTTGGGGAAAGGTGTCATATTTATTCGGACCACAAAAGTCTTAAATATTTGATGACTCAAAGAGATCTAAATCTGTGACAAAGATGTTGGCTTGAGTTGTTGAAAGACTATGAACTTGTCATTGATTATCACCCGGGGAAGGCTAACATGGTGGCCGATGCTTTGAGTCGTAAAGCACTGTTTGCTTTGAGAGCGATGGATGCTCACCTATCCGTTTCGCCCGATGAGGTGCTAGTAGTTGAATTAAAGGCCAAACCATTATTAATTCATCAAATACTTGAATCCCAGAAAGTCGACGCTGAATTGGTCACTAAACGAGCTGAATGTGCCTCGAATGAGGAATCGGAGTTTCGGATTGACAACAATGATTGCTTGACGTTCAAGGTTCGATTATGTGTTCCAAGAAATTCGAAACTTATTTCGATGATTTTGAATGAGGCTCATAGTGGCCGAATGTCTATCCACCCGGGTAGTACTAAAATGTACAACGATCTGAAACGTCAATTTTGGTGGCCGGGTATGAAACGAGACATTTCTGAATTTGTTTCAAGGTGTTTGATATGTCAACAAGTAAAAGCGGAACATCAAGTGCCATCGGGATTACATCTCCCAAATTATTCGATTGCATGGGGTACCTATTTCTATCGTGTCGGATAGAGACCCAAGATTTACATCGCGATTTTGGAAAAAGTTACAAGAAGCGTTAGGTACTAAGATGCATTTTAGCACCGCATTTCATCCCCAGACTGATGGCCAATCTGAACGAATAATTCAGATACTCGAGGATATGTTGAGATGTTGCGTCTTAGAGTTTTGTGGTTCATGGGAAAGATATTTGCCTTTGATTGAATTCGCTTACAACAATAGCTTTCAATCAAGCATTAAGATGGCACCTTACGAGGCCTTATACGATCGTAAATGCCGTACCCCATTATTTTGGACCGAACTTAGTGAAAGTAAAATTTTGGGGTTGATTTGATTAAGGATCTTGAGCGAAAGTTCGAGTAATTCGTGAAAGTTTGAAAGCCACTTGGATATTCAAAAGTCGTATGCGGATTCGAAAAGAAAAGACATTGAATATCGGGTTGGAGACAAAGTATTTCTCAAAGTTTCACCACGGAAGAAGGTGCTTAGATTTGGTCGTAAGGGCAAACTAAGTCCGAGGTTCATCGGTCCGTATGAAGTATCCGAACGAGTTGGGCGATCGTATACCGGTTAATTTTACCCCGAGCTTGAAAAGATTCTAGCGTTTTCCATGTCTCGATGCTTGACGATATAGGTCCGACCGTCGCACGTAATCATCCATCCGAGATCGAGATTCACCTAACTTGAGTTATGAAGAAGAACCGATTCGCATTTTGATGCGTGAAGTAAAAGAGTTGCGAAATAAGAAAATCCCATTAGTGAAGGTGTTGTGGCATAAACACGGAATTGAAGAAGCCACTTGGGAACTTGAGGACTCTATGAAGGATCGATATCCAAAATTGTTCACCGGTAAGATTTTCGGGGACCAAAATTTCTTATGTGGGGGAGAGTTGTGACAACCCTAATGTGACCCTAGTCGGAAAGTGGTTTCGGGACCACAAAACCGAGTCATACAAATAATTAATTGCTATATTCTATGCTTATTATGTGTGTACATGAGTATGTGGAAGTTTCATTCTCTAATTTTGCCAATTGCATGAGAAATTATTAAATAGGGATCAATATGAGACATGGTGAAATATGATAGGCTAAATTTAAATGGCTTGTTAATGCATGATGACGAAAGGTGGACTTGCATGTCAAATTCCAATTCCTTTGTAGTGGCCGACCAAGATGGATTGTTGATGGGCAATATATATGTTAATTAGATATTATAATAAGAAATTGGGTTATTGGAGATAAAATATTGTTAGTAAAAGAAGGTAAAATGAAAAAATGAAGGAATGCTCATCTTTCTTCTCCATTGCCATGACTTGAGGGAGGAAGAAGAAATGAATTCTTTTGTTCATGATTCGGCTTGGATGATGCTTAGGAAGAGGTAAGCACTTTGAAATTCTTGGAAATTTAGGTATAAATAAGGTGATTCGTTCAAGTTCTACTCATTCCATGGATTAAGTTTGGTTGTTTGGAGGTTTGATATTCGGCCAAGTAGTTTGAAGCTCTTGGTACATATACTTTTTCTTGAAGGTTGAAATTGGTTTGTTCATAAGGGGGGGTACCGAATGTGGTCATTGAAGGGTCTTAATGAACAAAATGTGTGACTTGGGTTTATGACATTCGGTTAAGGAATATTGTGTGCTAGCAAGGTTGGTTTAATATATATATGTAAATCACTTTGTATTTGATGATTAGAAAAAAATAGTGAAGGGCAAATTAAAATGATGTTGGATAAATTTTAGTATAGTTGTGCTTAAGCATTCGGTCATTGATGGGCATTGTTGTAACCTAATTGTAGTTGCAACTCTTAATTTTGAGATGGAATTTGTACATATAAGTTAAGTGAATGGTTAGGCGAATGAGGTGTATAAAATATTAAAGCATGCTAGAATTATACATTAGTAAGAATGTGTAATTGTACTAAATTCTGTATTTGAATTCGGTTAGGTATAGTCATGGTATGAGCTCATTGAGGGTGCTATCTTATAAGTGAATGTAGCTTTAGTTAACCTTATGGGCCATGCGTGTGCTAAAATAATTAATGAATTGGATGTTATTATAGGTGTATGGTTGGTCTTATTATTAAAAATAAGGGTTGAGTACCTTGAATTTCTCTTTGATATTCAAAATGATTAAATCAATTTAATTGTTAAATTAAGCTCAAGAGCAACGGGGAACTAAATCGGATAAAGGAAAGGAGAAAGCAATCGAATAGCCGAGTTGGAACCGTTCTACCCAACACAAGGTAAGTCATTAAGCATATATTTGGTATTGATTTAAACGATCGTAATACCTATGCAATTGTGTTTAATGAGGTGAAATGTATACAAATGTATATGTATGTAGAGATGAAATTGTTGAATGTAAAAAAAGAAGTGAAGCGTATAGAGTGGCTGGTTTTCGGCACTAAGTGTGCGGGCAATAAATGTTCACGGTTGAGAGATTGGCACTGAGTGTGCGAGCTTGAAATGCATGGCACTAAGTGTGCGAGCTTGAAATGCATGGCACTAAGTGTGCGAGTTTAAAGTATATGGCACTAAGTGTGTGCGGCTGATTATTAAGCACTATGTGTGCGAACCCACTATGTATTTTCCATAAATTATTTACATTAAGGATGCGACCTTACCGAGTCGATTTTGGACAGCGGAAAGGGTAAGTACCTTGAGTTCATGGCTAATAGGTGCTATGTTTATATTTGGAGTTGAGCGTGGTAAGTTTTGAACCTATGTGATGATTATAATTGAAGTCACGTACATAAGGTTCATCGTGGAATAGGTGAAAGGTCGTTTAGTTGTATGATTGTAACGAAAATAAAATGATGTATGGAAATGCCTCAATTACTCTATTGAATAGCGTATGAAATGTCAATGTAGGACTTGGAATGAGATTGAATCGTAAGGTCTAAGAAACTATGGCATAGTTCGGTATGGATGGAGTACTTAGCCTCATTTCGTTGTTTCCTCTTGTGAAAATTTTATTAATGGATGGTAGTGTAATGCTTATGACTTCTTGAGTTATATACTCATTCGGTGTTTGCTTGTCAACTATTTTAGGTTTCTTGGACTCGACTTTTTGCGTACTCGGGACCGTCATCGAAGTCATCACACCGGCTAGCAACTTTTGGTATCTTCTTTTAGTTGGTCTAGGAGAACATTTCGGCATGTATAGGCTATTATGTTTTGTTGAAATTTGGTATGTAAACTTTAGCCATGCGAAAATGGCATAATGTTCGGTTGGATTTGGTTCTATGATGTTTGGACACAAGTCTTGGTAATTCGGTTTTGGTTGAGTATTGGTTGAGGCCTACTCGATTATTATGCCATATGTCATGGCTGATTATTTTCGGTGTTAAATTCATGATTTGGTAATAGTGTAGTAGGGAGATGCTCGGTGATGATTAACCTTTGGCATGGCTAGTCATGGTCATAATTTGTAATATGTATGATGAATTATTAGTTAGATCAAGGAAAAATCATGAAATAGGCATAGTTTGCTTTAGTAACAGATGCTGACAGCAGCAGTGATGTGAGATTGAAAATTCACTAAAAATAGTAGAAATGGAATTAAATAATGAATAAATTATGTAATCGAAGCTTGATGAGTGTATTTCTATATGGAAGAAATGAAACTACCATATGAGCTGTATGTTAGGAGATAATTAAATTCTTGTGAAATAGGGCCAGAGTGATTTCTGGATCCCCTGTTTCGACTTAGAAAATTCACCGTAAATTTTATCGAGATAATTAGAGGTCGTGCTTTATATGTGCAGATTTTTTATTGAGTCTAGTTTCATTAGAGACAAACAGCATAGGCATTTAAGCCCTTTACAGGGAGATATTTAAATCGTAAGTTACAGAGGTCAGTGTAGTCGAACCTTGAAACAGGGGAGACTTTAATGAATAAACTGTACTAATTGGCCCAACCAAAAATTCTACAAAAATTCTCCCATATAGATATATGAGTCTGGTTTCGGAGAAAATTTACGGAATTGGATTTCAAGTTCCAGAACTCAAGATATGATTTTTAAAGCGACTACGATACAGTTAGCCAGCTTGCCTGGAACAAAAAAATAAAATAAAATAAATAGGGGGAAATAAATGAAGTAAGCTCGGTAACACCTCGTATTCGATTTCCGGTAACGGTCACGGGATTGGGGTGTTACATGAAATGATTGTTTGTGATTGAATTGTATATGAATAGATTTATTGATATGTGAAATGTATGTTTGAATGTGTTGCAAGTCTGGTAATGCTCCGTAACCCTATTTCAGTGTTGAATACGGGTGAGGGGTGTTACATGTATGATTTGGTATGTATAACTAAACATGAAAATGATTGATTCTATTACTGCAGAGCTGATCTGGTTGCAAAAAGGTTTACGGAGTACGAAAACAAAATGTGTGTGTCTGAGTCTGAATATCCGTATGCATTTAATTATTTGCATTTGTTGTTTGGATTGGGATATGAAGTGAAGGAAGATTGATTTGGCAGTTAAACTGCATTACTTTAAATTTAGTGGTGAATCTAAAATAATGTTAGCAGCTTGACAGCATAACAACTATGTGGCAAATGACCACTATAACATGTGATTGGTTGGATGGGTCCACCATAACCCAAAACTTGGTGTGTAGAGGATGGAAGAGTCTAACTTACCCTATTTAGTGATAACCCAAATTAGTGCCTAATCAGAATAGTGGTTTTGGGACCACAAAATTTGAGATGGTAATAATTATTTTATGATTATTTTGAGGTCTATGATATGATTGCATGATTGTGTGAAAATTTTGTGAAAAAATTCTATGCATAAAGTGCTTAATTTGAAGTTAGGGACTAAATTGAATAAGTTGCAAAACTTGCATTCTAGAAGTTTCTAGTATGAAATTTCTTTGAAATATTAATTAGGAGGTCTTAAATAGAAATTTGACCAATTTCTAAGTTTATGGACAAAAATTGGACATGGATGGAATTTTTGAAAGTTAAGGAAGGGCATTTTGGTCATTTAGATATTAAATGAAATAAAATGGGACAAATAACACAAAAATGATCATCTTCTCCATAAGTTGCTACTGAATTTTGCTGTCCATCATAGCTAAGGTTTCAACACTTTTAAGCCTTGATTGTAAGTGATTTCTATGCCCGTTTTTAATGTTCTTTACATTTTTGAAATCCTCGTAGCTCGGTTTACCTATTTCTACCAATATTTTGAGCTAGGGTTTATATTTAAAATTTTACCCATGGATGATATGTATGAATTTTGATGTTTTATGGTAGAATATGAAGTTTGAGATTGTGTTAAACAACTTTTGCTAAGTGATTTTTTGTAAAAACGAGTAAAATGACATAATTGGTAAAAATACCTAATATTCAGAAGTACATGTTAGAGTGTGGATTTGATGTTTCTATAGAAGGGAAAAATGATCAGCATGTCATAAAACATAAGAAAATAGGATGAGGTTTAATTTACGAGCCTTGGGGAAAAAGTGTAAATATGTGAAAGTGTAGGGGCAAAATGGTAATTTTGCCAAAGTTCGTACTAGGGGCTGTTTTGATGAATGTGTTATCAAATAAATTAATTTGGTATTATAGATCAAGAGAAAAGAGATTCGAGTCGAGATCGGGGGAAAAATAAAGTTTACGAGGAATAGGCTCGACATTCTTATTTTGTATCGAGGTAAGTTCATATGTAAATATTGTAATATAACCGTTATTCTAAATCATTTAATGCTATTTATAGGATATTATGATTGTTATCATGCAATTCTATACTTTGTGGTCATTGTTGGACAACATGCAAAAAATTTTATAAATTATGTGAAAAATGTGAAAGACTACCGAAGTATCGTCATTAGGATTCCAAGGAGAATGGTAAAGGAGTACGAACGAGGATAGTCCCGTTGAACCTTAGGAATAGATTAGGATATTTGAGCATCCAAGCTCGTTGAGTTGAAGCCGAGTTCACTTATGGCTGCGAATGTCCGAGCTCGTTGAGTTGAGTCCGAGTTCGTGAGATGTAACTAGGCATCCGAGCTCGTTGAGTTGAGTCTGAGTTCACTTATGGATGCAAACGCCCGAACTCGTTGAGTTGAGTCTGAGTTCGTGAGATGTAACTAGGCATTCGAGCTTGTTGAGTTGAGTCCGAGTTCGCTTATGGGCAGGTTACATGGTAGCTTGGCTACATATGTTGCACTTATGTGCAAACTTTCCATGTATCCAAGTTATATTCCGATGTGTTCAACGGGTAAAAATTCTAGTGAAATGGAAAAATACTCAAGATGCAAGTGACGTATTGGTAAGTGTTGTGGAATGGGCACTTTGAACAGGTATGTACTTAACCCTCGGGTTGAGACTTGATACGACAACAATAATATGGTAAGATGATGAATGATGAATAGAAATGTGACATATGTTTTGGTGATATTATGCTAGTGTTGGTTGGTATAATTGTTTTGTTAAGTTATTTGTTATTTGCATATGGACTTACTTAGCATCTATGCTTACTCCCTCCTTTTCATTCTTTGTTGTTTTGACAAGTCAATTTGGAGATTGGGACGGTCGGAGGCACGCTCACATTATCACTGGATAATCGCGGTATAATGACTTGTAATTGTTGGAAATATGACATGCATAGCATTCCAATCATTTTGTGTGTATAATCTCAGGATATGGCCCATGGATGGAATAGAAATGTTTGAGAATGATTAGCTATTGCTATGGCTAATCAAGTATATATATGATAACATGTATGCTTTATGTCTTAACTAAACCATGAAAATCCTTGGAAAGGTAAAATTGGCCACAAAACAGAATCAGATAGCAGTAGTGACGTGAATTTGAAAAATCACTAAAAATAGTATAAATAAAATTAAATGATAAATAAGTTATGGAATCTAAGCTTGATGAGTCTATTTTTATATAGAAGAAACGAAATAGGTAAATGAGTTATATTTTATGAGATATTTAAGTTTTGATGGAACAGGGTCAGAGCAATCTCTGAATCCCTTGTTCTGAATTTAAAAATTCACCATAAATTGTAAAAAAACAATTAGGAGTTTTACCTTATATTTATCAAATCCTTATTGAGTCTAGATTTATTAGAAACAAACAGCATAGTCATTGAAACTCTGTACAGGAAGATATCTGGCTCGTAATACGCAGGGCCCAGAGTAACCTAACCCTGAAATAGGGAAAACTTTAACTAATAAACTGTACTAATTGGACCGACCAAAAATTCTAGAAAAAAATTAGTAAGTATATATATGAGTCTAGTTTCATGAAAAATTTACAGAATTGGATTTCGAGTTTCATAACTCAAGATATGTATTTTTAAGTGACTGTGATGTAGTTAGCCAGCTTGTCTGGAAATTCTAAAATAAATTGTTTGAGCTGTTTAATTAATGAATTAAGTCCGTTAACATCTCGTGCTCGACTCCAGCTAAGGTCTCAGGTACGGGGGCATTACATATTTAGTGTGTGTTGGATGATTGAAAATGGTGAGTAGCGATTGGATAGGTTGAAATTGGGACTAGTACATTTGAGCATGAATTGCATTTGTTCTGTTTTGATTGCGAAATTTCTATCTATTACGTATAAGAGGTAGAACCAAGTATGGGATTGTTAATAAAATTTGTAGAATTAATTGTTTATGTTTTGAATTAGCTATCTTGAGTTACTTAGGAATTTTGTAACACCCCTTACTCATATCCAACATCAGAACAGGGTCCAAGGTGTTATTGGACTCAAACATAAACATTCATACAAAACCAAGCCATAAAAATTTCGCCCAAATTAAAACCATTTATACCCAAGCATATTGTCCCTTATACGAACCGACAACGCCCAAAAAATCCATTGGGTGTTGTTTGAGACTAAACCAAGAACTTTCAGAACTTTTGTGATACTTAGAAAATTTTCTAGTTTCGGAGGGTTACACGCCCGTGTGGGTAGGTTGTGTGCTCACACACGCCCATGTAGCTTGGGACACACCCGTGTAACTCTCTGTTTATGTCTTCATCGACACAATTAGGGTACACGACCAATTATCCACCCGTATGCTTAGGCTGTGTGGCAAATTAATGATACGAACTCACCTCGGTGATGATTCGAGTTGCCCGATCGATAAATTAGGTAAGTTTGAACGGTTTGCAAAATTGGGGATGAAAACAAGGACGATAGGTTCGAATGGTTAGTTTCGTAATGGATACGGAAGCAAGTTGATGGTTTGATTCAAGAAGGCTGAAAAAAGGATGGATAAATGGCTATCAAAGGGATCAAACAAGGGTTAAAGGAAACTTGGTAATAGGTGGGGAAAAATCGGCTAAGGCCAAGATTGAACCAACGCTATAAGAGAGGGTTGACCTGAATCTTAAAAGGGCATTTAGGTGGATTTTGGTTTAGGAAAAAAATTAACGAAAAACCTTGACCCACTATCAAGTATGATAGGAACCTTGGTATAGTTTTGAATGCCACACCAACAAAGGTGATAAGTTCGGGATAACAAGGAAAGATTGACGCCACGAGACGAATGCCCGATAAGTTAGATTAGTCCTAATATGAATAAAGAGAATTGAATTCTCACTAGAACAATTAAGTTCATAAAATTAACAAAGTCTAAAATTGTCCAAACTTTACAAATGAAATTTAATACATATTTATACCCTAAAACATGGTCAGTCGAATGATCTCAAAACTAGTTGAATGGTCACTTAATTCAGCCTTTAAATGAGCTGAGATTTCCAGAAAAATTCAGGAAAATTCTAGAATGCTTCCTCCAACCTTGAGAACATATTTGGACAACTTCCAAGGTGTCTTCATGCAGCTAGAAACATTCAAGATAAATGTGAGCTGATCAGCCACCTAGAAGATCGAATGGTTAGCTTATAATTCAGCTAGAAGAGCTAAAAATTTCTTAGAAGATGACAAGAAAGTTCCTTGAATTTTCCTCATTAGCTGGAGAAATAAATGAGCTGAAAAATCCCCTTATTGTACTCGGCCAAATGAGTGAATAAGTCCAGGTGCTGCTTTGGTTAGTTGGACGGTCAAAGGAGCATTTAAAAAAGCTTAGAAGGCTTCAATGGGCAGCAATATTCAACTGATATCTTAATGAAGAAGCATGGCTGCTGGAATGCCTAAGGCGTCACTTTAAAGGAGTTTTAATTTACTGCAACTAGAAATTAATTCTTTAAGGCTATTGAGCTACACGAAAAACCAACTAGAAAAGGATGTTGATTCAACTCCTTCCTAGGCTGATCCATGCATGTACTTGCTGCACATTTAAACAACAATTAAATGGATTAAGACACATTAAAATTGGCAGCATTTAATTAAAACAAGAAATCATTAATTCGGCTAGGACAAATTCAATATGGGCTGGACAAATTAAATCAACAGCTAATAATTTGTTCTAAACTAGACACATTAAAATTATGTCCTAAACTAGACATATTAATATTGTAACGCCCTGAATTTTGGGCCTAGATGAATTGGGCTTTGGACTTTAGGTTTCATAAAATTTTTAAGTGAGTAGGAAAATGACAAAAGACATTTTGGTTTTGAGGGTTTAAAGAATTTGAAGTGTCTAGGTTTGTTGGAGAAGTTCTGTGTTCGAGTTTTGTGGTGGAGGAATTTTAATTTAATTATTAAAAGAATCAGGGTTGGAAGTAGTTGGGCTTTTAAATAAAGATAGGGGAAATTCGCATCAAAAAGCCTTGTGGAGGAGTGGCTAAGTGACGCCACTTAGGGTGTAGGGAGGTGGCGTTAGTGGCTAGCAAAGAGATTCGAGGTTCGAATCCTAGCTTAGTATTTTTAGGAGTTTAATTTTGGCCTTCTAGAAGGTTGGAAGTGGCGTGAAGATGGACTCTAAGGGGAGTGTTCAGAAGAGAAAATTTAGGAAATAGATAGGGGAGTTATTAGGGAGAAAAACAAGGAGATGAGAAGGGGGAAGTGATGGACCTGAATTTGGAATTGAGGGTCAGGCAATTTGGCTAGAGGCTATAAATATGTGCTGAGTTTGGGATCCTAGGCTAATGTCAAATTCTTCCATTTTTTTTACTGTCGATTGGCTTTTCCATCTTTGCTAGTTGATTCTTTTGCCATTCATTCTTTCCTTAGATCTCTTTTGATTTACCTTTTGGGTTAGCTGATTCCTTCTTCTACCCTTCTTCTACCCTTCTTCTTTAATTTGTGTGAAATAAACCTTATTCACCATATTAGTTTGAAAGCCAAAAAGTCGAATCTCCCTTGGGTCGATTACTCTTTTGGGGGAATTAGTATCGAATCTTGGATTTTAGCTCTCTGCCGAATTGCTTCTTAGGTGTTTTACGATTTTGGTAAGTATTCCCCTCTTATTGGCTAAGGTTGGTTGAATGGTCTTAAGTGAGATAAGGGGGTGACTTATGTTGGATGTTAGTCCCCTAGTATTTGGATTTAATGAGTAAGATTAATGCAGATCTAGGGAGTACGTGATCAAGGAAAAGCTATTAGGGATTGGTGTTCAAGGTAAGGTTAAGGTGAGGTTCTGGTGTTCGGGTAAAATATGTATTAAGCATATGATTAATTGAAGGGTGATATTGTTTGTAGGTTGGTGACAAAGGGAATCGCAATATGCTTGCTTACTAGGTGTGTACATACACTGCACACACAAGTAGATTAGCAAAAGCCGAAATGTCAAAAAGCCAAAATGCCAAAAAGCCGAAATGCGGAAAAGTTGAAAGTCTGGCTACGGTAGTCTTGTGAGTGCGCGAACACTCATGAGGAGAAAATTGATAGGTTATCTAAGGCCCATGGGCGACTCCATGGACTTGGGCTCTGAATTGGCCAACCAGGCCAGAATATGCTTAATGGGCCTGATGGGCTGTTGGGCCCATAATAAGCCAAAAATTTATCATTGATGCTATGCGATAGAAATTCGTATGTGAGCATGAATATAATGTGATTTGGGCCTAATGGGCCATGTGAATATAGTTGGGTCTAGTGGGCCATATACAGGTATGTGAATTTGTCTGGGCTTTGTAAGGGGTTTTGGGTCTAGTATATGATGACTACATAAAACTTAATTAATTTAATGCGACTGCGGACAAGTCATAGGGTTAAGGTGTGGCAACGGGTATATCATGTCTAGGATTGGATCTAGGGAGAGCTTGGTACTTAAGTAGTCTTAATGACTCACATCCTCTACTTTAGAATCCTACCTTGTGTATAGTATTCGGTCATCTTAGCTCACGGGATTTGTTAACGAGCCAAGGTAAGTGAAAACCGTAATAATGGGAAAATTACTGAAATGCCCCTAAGGGCGAAGATGACCAAAATACCCCTATGTGTTGAATATAAGTTTTATGGATATGACAAACATATCTGCTGCATACATATGATATTCTGCTTAGGTTGCATACGGGTTGGGAAATATGGAATGGAGGAAGTATATGAGGATCGCATGGTTGCTTGACAATCGTGGATCCACCGACAGCTTTTAAGCCCAATGTATAAATGAAGGCAGTTCCGCAATCGAGCTACCATGGATGTGTATTAGTTAGGTGGGACGATATTTATATCCCCACATGATGTGTATCGGGGGACGGAGTTGGTGTGTAGTGGATGGATTATTGGGATGGGATTGCACTGCATTGCATTGCATGTTTGATGTATGGTGAATATTGAATGCTTGTTACTCGTCGAGGGTTGTACACATTGAGTTTGCGAAAACTCACCCCCTTTTTTATTTTATTTTCAGGTGATGCTCAGTAGGAGGTTCGATGTTTGGAGGGACTCTGGGTGGCCAGCTAGCAAGACAACTTGGACTTATTTCTCTTTTAAAAGCAAATAAGCTCTTTATTTTATTAAGTACTTTTCAGACTGGAATGTAATAAGGCTTCCTTTTTGTTATTATTTGGATTATTATTTTTATGCGTTGTAATTACGAAAAGTTGAATATGGATTTTCTAAACCATAGTTTTTTTTATAAACTACGTTTCCGCAACTAAATTTCAAAATGACAGGTTTTCATAAAATCATATGTTATAAACAAGTTTTTGTGATTGAAAAGAGAGTTTAATAAGTTTATAAAGGTTTCATATTTTTTTCAAGGAAGGGTTTTCAATGAAAACAAGGTTTTCGCTAAAACACTTTAATGTGATCGCCAGATCCGGCCATAACGTCCGGGCCGAGTTTGGGGTGTTACAAACATATTTTAATATGAGTCATATTTAATATACTAAATTAAAAATGTCCAGATTTGAACAAATTTATTAAACCTTAACTAATTAGCTAACCTAATTAAAACAAATTAGCTAATTCATTCCAGCTTAATAAAACGCAAGAATTAGAATTTAAAGATGAGCTCAAATGAGCTTATTTAAGTTGAATCAAGCTCGTTGAATGAGCACACAAACTCATTAAGCTGGAGATGAGCAAAATTTAGCTAAACGAGCTGAGATTAGCCACATTTTGTACTTAGGCCCCTCTAGCTTAGGCCATGCTCGATTTTGAAAAGTTGAATTGTAACATGACGCGACCAGGTTCACATTAATTAAATTCCAAAAATAAGGTGCAGACTTCACAGGGCCAGGGCACATGCCCATATCCTAAGGCCGTGTCCTTCACATGGCCGTGTCTCTGCCTGTGTGTTTACTACTGGGCATTATGTTTTACCTAATTAGGGTGCAGGGGATACACGGCCAAATCACACGCCCATGGGGCAGACCATGTGTCACACACGGTCTTGACATGTGCCCGTGTGTCTATCTGTGAGGACAACTCTGAGGCTATTTTCCAAGCCTTTTGTCACCCTCAATAATACATGCACCCTTACACATCTCAATGACATCCTACATGGCATAAATGAGCACTTACACATTCATAAACATGGCTCATGCATATGAACTTCTTATCAATTTACAATAGCTTAAGACTTCATATTTTATTTTGACCAAGCTTACCAAATCACATACAATATGTAACATCAAATTACTTCCATTTTATACATTCATGACTTAGTTATTATTATGCCATTTACTCTCAATTCCATCATCAAACATCCATGATCATATTCACATTTCATCCATGCCAAATGAATTTAACCACATCATGATTGACCATAGCACATGCATCCATATACGAATAAGATAACATCCCTATAATTAATATGAGCCATATCTCATGGCCATATATAAAATGAATCATCAAATCATTATAAGCGAACACATTTGGCTAGACCAATATGACATATAACAAAAAAGACCAAGTCCCTATACATGCCATACTTAAAATACTTGAATTCACTATACCAAAAAGATTAGTCTGATAGTGTGAATCGAGCCTCGACGTCCTTTGATCCCCAAGCTAGCTTGGCAATACTATAGGAAAAATGAAAAGAAAGGGGAGTAAGCATAAAGCTTATAAGTTTGCATGTCAATAACTAACAACATTAACCATGCATTATTATACACATAACATAATAATATTTATCACAATGTTATTATGTCTCATAGGTACATTTTAAGTCATTTCATTTACATAATGTACAATAAACTCATGATCATAATTCATTCATTCACTTCTTACCAAGGTCTCATCGATTTATAATTTCAATATTTATGAGCTTTGTGTACATACTTGTACTCTCTCAACATGATCATACCTTGTCATCTCTTTGGCATAATCGTTGGATTTCCCGTTGAACCACTTGGAATAGTAGAGGATACTTAGGAACTCTCATGTACACAGTAAGATGCCAATGCCATATCCCAGATTTGGTCTTACATGGGATCATAGGTCGAAGCTGATAGGCCAGCTATGGTCTTACACGATGTCTCATATCGATGCCAATGCCATATCCCAGATATGGTCTTACATGGGATCAAATATCGATGCCAATGCCATGTCCCAGACATGGTTTTACATGGGATCACACATAACCCTAATGCCATGACATTTGTATCCTAACTATTCCTAAGGTTCAACTAAGTTTTGATATATCAAACTTCGTCGAATCGTCATCGAGATATCATTAATTAAATCCACAAAGACAGTTACACAATTCATACAATATTAAAACATTAAAAACATAATAATGTGATGTTGCATTATTTACACACGAACTTACCTCAGTACCAAAATATGACTAATTATTCGATTTAGTCCACAACCTTGTTCTTTTATCGGTTTAGGTCCAGACTCCGTTTTTCTTGATCTATAATAGAAAATTTCACTTATTTAATTATGACATTGTTCAAATCAGTCCATAAATCATACTTTGGCAAAATTACAATTTCCCTTTAAACTTTCACATTATTACAAATTAGACCCTATGCTTGTAATATGAAATGTGTTCATTTTCTTTGTTACCCAAGCCTAGCCGAACTTATAACATACTCATAGCACCACATTTCTCATTAAATCATACATCTTACTACTTATTTTACAAACTACACAAATAAGTCATGTTCTTCCATTAAACATCAAAACACATGCATATTCTTCCATTAAACATTCATATTCTTAGTAAAAGATGTTTATCACTAGAAATCACAAATAAGTCTTTTTTTTGCCATTTTCACTAGAAATCACTTAGTAAAAGATGTTTATCACACATAAAACATTCATATTCTTCAATTAAACATCAAAACACATGCATGTCATAGATGGGTCAAACTTCAAACATGAACCCTACTTTAAAATATGGCTAGAAATAGGTAAATCGAATTACGAGGGTTTCAAAAATGTAAAGAGTATTAAAAACGGGGCTAGGATGCACTTACTATTGAGCTTGAAAGTTGAAGAAACCCTAGCTATGGAACCCTTAGAAATTTCGGCACACATGAAGAAGATGGACACCAATTTTTTACTTGTTTTCCCTTTTTATTCTTTTATTAACCAAATGACAAAAAATCCCTTAAGGCCTTTCTTTCAAATTTTTCCTATTCATACCCATTTTTGTTCATAAAATTAGAAACTGGGAAAATTGATATTTAAGAACCTCTAATTAATAATCCATGGCAATTTCATGCTTAAGGCTTCTAGAACTCACATTTTGCAACTTTTGCAATTTAGTCCTAAATGTCAAATTGGACACTTTATCAATAAAATTTCTTCATGAAATTTTCACACAAGCATGCAATCATATCATAGACCTCATAATAATAATAAAATAATTATTTTTACTTTGCATTTGTGGTCTCGAAACCACTATTCTAACTAGGCCTAAAATCGAGATGTTGCAACTCTTCCCCCCTTAGGAATTTTCACCCTAAAAAATCTTACCAGTGAAAAGGTTTAGGTATTGGTTTCTCATGTCTTCCTTAGTCTCCCGTGTAGCCTCTTCAACCCCATGCCTTTGCCATAAGACTTTCACAAGAGTACTTGTTTTATTTCTCAATTGTTTGACTTCCCGAGACAAAATCTTAATCAGCTCCTCACCATAAGTCATATCCGATCGAATCCCAACCTCTGTTGGTGAAATCACATGCGAAGGATTAGATCGGTATTAGAGCAACATAGACACATGGAACACATTATGAATTCTTTCCAACTTAGATGGCAAAGCCAACCAATATGCTACTAGCCCTATCCTTTCTGTAATCTCATATGGTCCAATAAAACTCGGACTCAACTTGTCCTTCTGGTCAAATCTGAGGACTTTCTTCCGTGGAGATACTTTCAAGAATATCTTATCACCAACCTGAAACTCAATCTCTTTCCATTTCAAATGCGCGTAGGATTTCTGTCTATCAGAAGTAGCTTTCACATAATCACGAATTACCTTAACTTTCTCTTTGGTTTCTTTCACTAAATCAACTCTGTGAATCTGATTTTCTCTGAGTTCAGTCCAATACAAAGGCGTTCAACACTTAAGTCCATACAATGCCTCATAAGGTGCCATTTTCAAGCTCGACTGAAAACTGTTGTTGTAGGGAAATTCTACCAACCGTAAATACTTTTCCCAAATAACTTAGAACTCAAAAACACAACACCGTAACATATCTTCAAGAATCTGAGTTACCCTTTCGGATTGACTGTCAATTTGCGGATGGAAAGTAGTACTAAAATTCAATTTAGTACCCAACGCTTCTTCTAACTTTTTCCAAAATCACGAAGTGAACCTTGGATCTCTATCCGATATAATAGACAAAGGTACTCTATGCAATCTCACAATTTTAGAAATGTACAACTCGGCTAACTTATATAGTGAATAGTCGGTACGTATCGGTATAAAATGAGCCGACTTAGTCAATCGATCTACAACAACCCATACAACATCTTTCTTTCTTGGTGTCAAAGGCAAACCAGTCACAAAGTCTATAGTAATACAGTCCCACTTCCGGGAACCATCACAAGTTGAAGTAAGCTTAAAGGTACTTGGTGTTCGACTTTTACTTGCTGACAAATCAGGCATATTGACACAAACTCGAAAATATCTCTTTTCATATTCGGCCACCAATACAATTTCTTCAAGTCATTATACATTTTCGTACTACCCAGGTGAATAGACAAACAACCACTATGTGCCTCATACAAAATCTTCTGAATCAACTCAGTATTTTTAGGAATACATATCATACTCGGAACATCAAGCAACCTTCGAAATCAATCTGAAAAATCTGATTCAATACCCGACTCACAATGAACTCTTTCATCTTGCAACCCACTGTCACTTTTCTGATCTTCATAAATCTCTTGAAGGAACATTGGTCTAGCTCTTAACTCAGCTAGAATCAAACCATCATCTGATAAAGCCAACTAAGTGTTCATAGCCCTCAAAGCAAATAATGACTTCATACTCAAAGCATCAGCGACCACATTCGCATTTCCTTGGTGGTAGTCAATCACTAACTTATAATCTTTTAACAACTTCAACAATCTCCTTTTCCGTAGGTTCAAATCCTTTTGAGTCATCAAATAGTTTAGACTTTTATGATCAGTGAATATTTGACATTTTTTTCCTTACAAATGGTGTCTCTAAATCTTCAACACAAACACAATGGCGGCAAGCTCCAAATCATATGTAGGATAATTTTTCTCATGTGGCTTCAGCTGCCTCGAGGCATAAGCTATTACCTTGCCTTCTTGTATAAGTACACAACCCAATCCATTCAAGGATGCATCACTATAAACCACAAATTCTTTTCCCGGTTCAAGTTGTACTAAAACCGGTGCCTCAATAATTAATGCCTTTAGTGTCTCAAAACTCTATTGGCACTTCACCATCCATTCAAACTTGACATCTTTCTGTAACAACCTCATCATCAGAGTAGCAATCATGAAAAATCTTTTAACAAACCGTCGGCTAAGCCTAGAAAGCTTCTCTAACACATTCCTCGGCGGTTTCCATTCAACAATAGCCAAAATCTTACTCGGGTCAACTCTAGTACCATCACTCGAAACAATGTGCCCCAAAAATCTGACTTATTGAAGCCAAAATTCACTTTTGCTAAACTTAGCATACAACTACTTGTCTCTCAAAGTTTGCATTCTCAAGTGCTCGGCATGCTCAGTCTCATCATGAGAATAAATCAGTATATCATCAATAAAAGCATCAACAAATTTTCCAAGTACAGTCGTAAAATACGATTCATCAAATCCATAAATATAGTAGGAGCATTCATTAAACCAAAAGGCATAACAAAAAATTCATAGTGACCATACCTCGTCCGAAATGCAGTCTTCGGCACATTAGACTTCTTAACTCTCAATTGGTAGTAACCGGACCTCAAGTCTATCTTTGAAAACATTGTGGCTCCCTTTAATTGATCAAACAAATCATCAATCCTTGTCAAGGGATACTTGTTCTTTATGGTTACCTTATTGAGCTATCGGTAGTCCATGCACAATCTCATCGAACCATCTTTCTTTTTCACAAATTGTACCGGTGCACCCCATGGAGAATAACTAGGTCTCGCAAAACCTTTATCTACTAACTCTAGTAACTGAACCTTCAACTCCTTTAATTCCGTGGAGACATCCTATATGGAGCAATCGAAATAGGTGCAGTACCAGGAATTAACTCAATACCAAACTCAACTTCACAAATTGAAGGCAATCTGGGCAACTTCTCCGGAAACACATTTGAATACTCACATACTACCGGCATTGACTCAATTTTCAACTTAGACTCCTTTGTATTCAACACAAAGGCAAGATAAGCTTTACAACCCTTTCTTATACATTTTTGAGCACTCATAGAAGAAATTATTATATGCAACCTATCTAATTCATCTAGTTCAACCCGAAGAATATCACCACTTTCATATTTCAATTCAATGATTTTCCTTCCACAGTTTACTACTACTACATCATGCATGGTCAACCAACCATACCAAGTATTATATCAAATTCATCAAAAGGCAAAAGCATAAGATTAGCCGAAAAACAATGACATATAATCAATAAAGGGCAATTCCTACATACTTTGTCAACTAACACATGCTTGCCTAGAGGGTTTGACACTATTATCACAAATTCTATAGACTCAATAGGCATATTCATGCTAGACACCAATTTCTAGATCAATCAAAGCAACAACAGAAATATCATAAAGAGAAAAAGTACCTGTACTCACATCAGGGGATGAAGCCCCTTTGCGAGCGTGAATGGCATAAGTCCTCGCAGGTGCTCTACCGTCGGGTCTTACAGTTGGATCTCTAGGTGCAGTCCTACTCCTCACTTCATTTCCCAAATTTCTCTGTGGTCTCCCTCTAGAAGTAACATTGTTTGATCTTGTACCTGAAATCTCTCCTTTTCAACTATCTCGGGGCAATCTCTAATGAAATGATCTTGGGAACCACACTTAAAACTTTCTCCACCATTAACTCGGCACTCACCAAGGTGACGTCTACTACAATGTGAACACTCTGGTCTACTCGGTCGTGCATTACCAAACTAGCAATTGAAGTAGTCTAAGCTTTTGAAACCGAGTACTGCTTACCCTTATTTCTGTTTGAGTGCCCAACTGAAGCACTCGATCGAGTATTAAACTCTCTCGGCTTCTTAGATAAGGACTGCAGTGACTTACTCATCTGTCTCTTCTTCAAATCCCCAAACTCAAATTAGCTTTTCCTTTCTCTTTAGCCAATTCTTTGGCCTTGCAAGCTCTCTCAACTAGTACAACAAACTCTTTTAATTCTAAGATGCCAACCAGCAATCGGATGTCCTCATTTAACCCATGCTCAAACCTCTTACACAAGATGGCCTCAATCGATATGCATTCCGGAGCGTACTTGCTAAGTCTCACAAATTCATGCTCATATTTCATTACCGTCATTTGGCCCTATTTTAACTCAAGGAATTCCTTCCTTTTCTGATCAATAAACCTCTGACTAATATACTTCTTACGAAACTCTTCCTGGAAAAATTCCAAATTAACTCTCTCCCTTGGTACAACTGACACAAGGGTGTTCCACCACTGATAAGCCGAGTCTCTAAGGAGTTACACAACACACTTCATGCATTCCTTAGGTGTGCATGATAACTCATCAAATACCCTGATGGTATTCTCGAGCCAGAACTCTGCCCTCTCAGGGTCATCATCTATACTAGCTTGGAACTCTTCAGCTCCATGCTTTCAAATTTTATCCACTAGAGGTCTATTCAATCTCATAAAATCCATACCTTGAGGTGCTACAGGAACAGGCTAAGAAATAGGTGGGGGTGGAGGAGGTTGAGCGTTCGGGTTCGTTCGAACAAACTCCGTTTACTAGGCATTCATCATATGGAGAAAGGCTAGGGATAGCCCCTTCTCCTCCTCCCTGACTCATGGTCACGGGTCTACTCTCAACTAGGGTTACCCCTTGAATGGGAGCCGGCGTATTACTTTCTACATCATCAACTCCAGCTTAATTAGGATCCATTACTATATGAAAACACAATTTAAAAATTTTAGGAGTTGTCACACTATCATAATTCATTTATGGCATGTATAGCTAGACTCGTACACATGCTACGTTAGTCCGAGAATTGACTAAACCGTAGCTCTGATACCACTAAATGTAACACCCCTTACCTGTATCCGACATTGGAACAGGGTCCGAGGCGTTATTGGACTCAAACAAAAACATTCATACAAAACCTGGCCATAAAATTTTTTCCAAAATTAAAACCATTTGTTCACAAGCATATTGTCTCTTATACGAACCCATGAGACCCAAAACATCCATTGGGTGTGGTTCGAGACTAAACCAAGAACTTTCAAAACTTTTGCGATACTTAGAAAATTTTCTATTTTTGAAGGGTTACACGCCCGTGTGGGTAGGCCATGTGGTCACACACGCCCGTGTGGCTTGGGACACACCCATGTAACTCTCTATTTATGATGTCATCAACAAAATTAGGGTCACATGGACAAGTCACACACCCATGTGCTTAGGCCATGTGGCAAATTAAATTCCAAAAATCAGCTGCAGACTTCACACGGATAGGGCACAAGCCCATGTCCTAAGGCCGTGTCCTTCACACGACCGTGTCTCTGCCCGTATGTTTACTACTGGGAGTTCTATTTTACCTAATTAGGGTGCAGGGGACAGACGGCCGGATCACATGCCCATGGGGTAGACCGTGTGTTACACAAGGTCTTGACACACGCCCGTGTGTCTACCCGTGTGGACAACTTTGAGGCTATTTTCCAAGCCTTTTGTCATCCTCAATAACACATGCACCCTTACACATCTCAATGACATCCTACATGGCATAAAGTAGCACTTACACATTCATAAACATGGCTCATGCATATCAACTTCTTATCAATTTACACTAGCTTAAGACTTTATATTTTATTTAGACCGAGCTTACCAAATCACATGCAATATGTAACAACCAATTACTTCTATTTTTGTACATTCATGCCTTAGTTATTATTATGCCATTCACTCACAATTCCATCATCAAATATCAACGATCATATTCACAATTCATCCATTCCAAATGAATTCAACCACATCATGATTGACCATAGCACATGCATACGTATACGAATAGGATTACATCCCTATAATTAATATGAGCCATATCTCATGGCTATATAAAAAATGAATCATCAAATCATTATAAGCCAACACATTTGGCTAAACCAATATGACATATAACAAAAAGACCAAGTCCCTATACATGCCATACTCAAAATACTTGAATTCACTATACCCAAAAGATTAGTTTCATAATGTGAATAGAGCCCTAACGTCCTTTGATCCCCGAGCTAGCTGGGCGATACTATAAGAAAAATGAAAAAGAAAGGGGAGTAGGCATAAAGCTTAGTAAGTTTACATGTCAATAATTAATAACATTAACCATGCAAAATTATGATCAAAGTAATTAACAAAATAACATAATAATATTTATCACAATGTCATCAAGTATCATAGGTGCATTTTAAGTCATGTCATTTACTTAATGTACAATAAAACTCATGATCATAATTCATTCATTCACTTCTTACCGAGGTCTCATCGATTCATAATTTCAATATTTATGAGCGTTGTGTACATACATGTACCCTTTCAACATGATCATACCTTGTCATCTCTTTGACATAACCGTTGGATTACCCGTTGAACCACTTGGAATACTAAAGGATACTTAGGAACTTTCATGCACATAGTAAGATGCCAATGCCATATTGCAGATATGGTCTTACATGGGATCACAGGTCGAAGCCGATAGCCTAGCTATGGTCTTACACGATGTCTCATATCGATGCTAATGCCATATCCCATATATGGTCTTACATGGGATCAAATATCGATGCCAATGCCATGTCACAAACATGGTCTTACATGAGATCACATATCGATGCCAATGCCATGTCCCAGACATGGTCTTACATGGGATTACACATAACCCTAATCTCATAACATTTGTATCCTAACTATTCCTATGGTTCAATCGGGTTTCAAGATATCAAACTTCTTCGAATCGTCATCAAGTCATCATTAATTAAATCCACAAAGACAATTACACAATTCATGCAATATTGAAACACTAAAAGCATAATAAAGTAATGTTGCATTATTTACACACGAACTTACGTTGGTACCAAAATATGACTAACTATTCGATTTAGTCCACAACTTTGTTCTTTCATTGGTTCAGGTCCGGACTCTGTTTTTCATAATCTATAATAGTAATTTTCACTTATTTAATTATCACATTGTTCAAATCAGTCCATAAATCATACTTTGGAAAAATTACAATTTTTTCCTAAATTTTAACATAATTACAAATTAGCCCCTAGGCTCGTAATATGAATTGTGCTCATTTTTTTTGTTACCCAAGCCTAGCCGAACTTATAAGATACTCATAGCATCCCACATTTCTTATTAAATGATACATCTTACTACTCATTTTACAAACTTTAAAAATAAGTCCTTTCTTATTTTGCAAACTTTAAAAATAAGTCTTTTTTTTGCCATTTTCACTAGAAATCACTTAGTAAAAGATGTTTATCACACATAAAACATTCATATTCTTCAATTAAACATCAAAACATATGCATGTCATACATGGGTCAAATTTCAAACATGAACCCTACTTTAAAATATGGCTAGAAATAGGTAAATCGGGTTACGAGGGTTTCAAAAATGTAAAGAGCATTAAAAACAGGGTTAGGATGCACTCACTATTGAGCTTGAAAGTTCAAGAAACCCTAGCTATGGAACCTTTAGAAATTTCAGCACACATGAAGAAGATGGGTACCAATTGTTGACTTTTTTTCCCTTTTTATTCTTTTATTAACCAAATCACAAAAATGCCCTTAAAGCCTTTCTTTCAAAATTTTCCTATTCATGCTCATTTTTGTCCATAAAAATAGAAATTGGACAAATTGCTATTTAAGGACCTCTAATTAATAATCCATGGAAATTTCATGCTTAAAGCTTCTAGAGCTCACATTTTGCAACTTTTGCAATTTAGTCCTAAATGTTAAATTGGACACCTTATCAATAAAATTTCTTCATGAAATTTTCACACAAGCATGAAATCATATCATAGACCTCATAATATTCATAAAATAATTATTTCTACTTCGAATTTGTGGACTCAAAACCACTATTTTGACTAGGCCCAAAATAGGGATGTTACAAATTTGGTATGTAAAATGTATGTTTGTTCAAAAACAATTTAAGTACGATTGTTTATGACTCACACAGAGCTTTTGTAGCTCATTCCCCTTAGTTTCCTCCTTTTCAGGTAGTCCACGTGTATAGGTCACATACTCATCGAACCGGGGGTATTGGAGTTTTTTAAATTTCTTGGTTTGGTTTAATAAGATTGTATAAGATATGGAATGAGTTTTGGATTTTGGACTTTCTAAGTTATGGCTGGTTTTGTGTAACACACCTAACTCGTATCCGTCGCCGGACTAGGGTTAAAGACGTTACCGAACAAATCAGAACATTTACATTTAATTCATATACATTGTCCACAATCATAGTCAAACATTATCATAATGTCCCTTATATAGGTCATCGAGATCTTAAACATACATTACAAAGGGGTCGAAACTAAATCGAGCTCATACAAAATTTTTCAAAACTTATACATTTTTCAAAGTTTTACATGTTACACGCCCATGTGGCCATGTGCCTCACACGGAATTAGACACACCCGTGTGTCTAGAGCGTGTCAAACCAGGGCATACATATTGACTTAATCACACGGCCACAAGACATGCCCGTGTGTCTTAGCCGTGGTCGAAATTGACTTGGGTCACACGGCTAGCCACACGCTCGTGTGCCTTGGCCGTGCTCAAGATTGACTTAAAATCGTAGGGTACACCAAGGGACACAGGTCGTGCAACATGACCGTGTGTCGCACATGGCTGAGACACATGCCCGTGTCTCTGCCCGTGTGGACAAAAAAATAGGCCATTTGAAAAGCCAATTTGCCACCCAATTTGGGTCAAACCTACAAGCATCAAACCAAGCATATTTGCACTATTATTTTAGCCAATTTCAATACCAAAACATACATAATTCATGTCATATTATTATCAACCAAATTCAAGCTTATAAACTATACTCAATCATATCAAATCATAAGCCAAAGTCATATTAAACCATATGTTTCTGTAACAACCCGATTTTGGGCCTAGCCGAAATAGTACTTTTGGAACCATTAACCTGAGGTCAGAGAAATTATTTTTAATATTATTTTATGTGTGATGGCATATTTATAAAGATGCATGAAAATTTTGGTGAATTAATTTTAGCGTTTGTGAGCTTAATTGCGAAAAAGGACCAAATCACATAAAGTTCAAAATTTTTAATTTGATAGCTAAGGTAGTTAAATTACCATGCATCATGAATTGTGTAATGCCCCCGTACCCGAGACCATCACCGAATTCGAGCATCAGGTGTTAACGGGCTTAATTCATTAATTAAACAGCTCAAATAATTTATTTTAGAATTTCCAGACAAGCTGGCTAACTGCGTCACAGTCGGTAAAAAATCCATATCTCGAGTTACGAAACTCGAAATCCAACTCCGTAAATTTTCCCTAAAACTAGACTCATATATCTACTTACTAATGTTTTCTAGAGTTTTTGGTCAGGCCAGTTATTAAAGTTTATTAGTTAAAGTCTTCCCTATTTTAGGGTTTGGCTACTTTGACCTCTATGTATTACGAATCAGATATCTCCCTGTACAGAGTTTCAATGACTATGCTGTTTGCTTTTCATAAAACTAGACTCAATAAGGATTTCATACATGTAAGCTAAAACGATCAATTTTTTTTACAATTTATGGTGAATTTTTAAAGTCAGAACAGGGGATTCAGAGATAGCTCTGACCCTGTTCCACCAAAACTTAAATATCTCATAAAATATAACTCATTTACCTGTTTCATTTCTTCCATATGAAAATAGACTCATCAAGCTTCGATTTCATAACTTATTCATCATTTAATTTCATTTCTACTATTTTTTAGTGATTTTTCAAATTCACATCATGGCTATTGTCTGATTCTGTTTTGTGGCAAATTTTACCTTTCCAAGGATTTTCATGGTTTAGTTAAGACATAAAGCATACATGTTATCATATATAAACTTGATTAGCCATTCCAATAGCTAATCATTCTCAAACAATTCCATTCCATCCATGGGCCATATCATAATATTATAGACAAAATGATTGGAATGCTATACATTCCATATTTCCAAAAATTACAAGTCATTATACCGTGATTGTCTAGTGATAGTGTGAGCGTGCCTCCAACTGTCCCGATCTCCAAATTGACTTGTCAAAACTACAAAGAATGAAAAGGAGGGAGTAAGCATAGATGCTTAGTAAGTCCACAGGCAAATAACAAATAACTTAACAAAGCAATTATACCAACCAACATTAGCATAATATCACCAAAACATATATCACATTTCTATACATCATTCATCATCTTACCATATTATTGTTGTCGTATCAAGTCTCAACCTGAGGGTTAAGTACATACCTATCCAAAGTGCCCATTTCACAACACTTACCAATACGTCACTTGCATCTTGAGTATTCTTCCATTTCACTAGAATGTTACCCGTTGAACACATCGGAATATGTAGCCAAGCTACCATGTAACCCGCCCATAAGCGAACTCGAACTCAACTCAATGAGCTCGGGCATTTGCATCCATAAGTGAACTTGGACTCAACTCAACGAGTTCGGATGCCTAGTTACATCTCATGAACTCGGACTCAACTCAACAAGCTCGGACATTCGCATCCATAAGTGAACTCGGACTCAATTCAACGAGTTTGGATGCCCAAATATCTGAATCTATTCCTAAGGATCAACGGGACTTTCCTAGTTCATACTCTCTTACCATTCTCCTCAGAATACCAATGACGATACTTCAGTAGTCTTTCAGATTTTTCACATAATTCACAAAATTTTTGCATGTTGTCCAACAATGACCACAAAGCATAGAATTGCATGATAACAATCATAATATCATATAAATAGCATTAAATGATTTAAAATAATGGTTATAGTACAATATTTACATATGAACTTACCTCGATACAAAATGAGAATAGTCGAGCCTAGTCCTTGTAAACTTTATTTTTCCCCGATTTCGATTCGAGTCTCTTTTCTCTTGATAATCAAGGCTTAAAAGTGTTGAAACCCTAGCTATGGTGGATAGCAAAATTCAGCAGCAACTTATGGAGAAGATGATCATTTTTATGTTATTTTTCCCATTTTATTTCATTTAATATCCAAATGACCAAAATGCCTTTCCTTACTAAACTTTCAAAAATTCCATCCATGTCCAATTTTTGCCCATAAACTTAGAAATTGGTCAAATTGCTATTTAAGACCTCCTAATTAATATTTCAAAGCAATTTCATACTAGAAACTTCTAGAATGCAAGTTTTACAACTTATTCAATTTAGTCCCTAACTTCAAATTAAGCACTTTTTGCATAGAATTTCTTCACGAAATTTTCACACAATCATGCAATCATATCATAGACCTCAAAATAATCATAAAATAATTATTTCTATCTCAAATTTTGTGGTCCCAAAACCACTATTCTGATTAGGCCCTAATTCAGGTTATTACAACTCTCTCCCTTTAAGGATTTTCGTCCGTGAAAATCTTATCGGTAAACAAGTGTGGGTATTGATTCCTTATAGTTTCTTCGGGCTCCCATGTATCCTCTTCTACCCCATGTTTTTGCCACAATACCTTCACGAGAGCGATACTTTTATTCTCAGTTGGTTGACCTCCCGAGCTAAAACTTTAATCGATTCTTCATTGTAAGTCATATCCGGTTGTAACTCGATTTCTATCGGTGAAATCACATGTGAAGTATCTGAACGATACCGATGTAACTTAGATACATGGAATACATCATGAATCTTCTCTAATTTCGGCGGTAATGCTAACCGATACGTTACCGAGCTAATTCTTTCAATTACCTCATACGGTCCAATGAAACGTGGACTCAACTTGCCTTTCCAAATGAATCTAAGAACTTTCTTCCACGGAGACACTTTTAAAAACACTTTATCACCAACTTGATACTCGATCTCTTTTCGCTTCAAATCCGCGTAAGATTTTTGCCTATCCAAAGCAGCTTTCGAACAGTCTCGAATCACTTTCACTTTTTCTTCAGTTTCCTTGATTAAATCAACTCCGTAAATTTGGTTTTCTTTGAGTTCGGTCCAATACAGCGGTGTCCAGCACTTGCGACCATACAACGCTTCATAATGTGCCATTTTCAAACTCGTCTAATAACTGTTATTGTAAGCAAATTCCACCAATTGTAAGTACCTTTCCCAACTTCCTTGGAACTCCAACACGCAACATCTGAGTATGTCCTCAAGAATCTGAATTACTCTCTCTGATTGTCCATCAGTCTATGGATGAAAGGCAGTGCTGAAATTTAACTTTGTACCTAATGCTTCTTGCAGCTTTTGCCAAAATCATGAAGTAAACCTCGGATCTCTATCCGAAATAATTGACAACGGTACTCTGTGAAATCTAACAATCTCATTGATATATAATTCAGCCAACTTATCAAGAGAATAATCAGTGCGTACTAGAATAAAATGGGTGGATTTAGTCAATCTGTCGACTATCACTCAGACGACATCTTTCTTCTTCGGAGTTAACGGCAATTCTGATACAAAATCCATAGTAATTCAATCCCATTTCCATTCGAGAATCATGATAGGCTGAAGTAGACCCGAAGGCACCTGATGTTTAGCTTTTACTTGCTGACAAACCAAGCATCGCGATACAAACTCAGAAATATCTCTTTTCATTCCGTTCCACCAATACATTTTCTTCAAGTCATTGTACATCTTTGTGCTACCCGGATGCATAGATAAACAACCATTGTGTGCTTCGTGCAAGATCCTCCGATCAACTCATTATTTTTCAGTACACAAATCTGATCTTTAAACATCAGACAACCATCAGAGCCGATTCTAAAGTCTGATCCTGTATCTGCCTCACATTGTTTTCTTTTAGCTTGTAATTCTTTATCACTTCTCTGAGCTTCATAAATCTCTATCGGTCTTGCCTTTAACTCTGATAGAATCGAACCATCATCAGATACTGTCAACCGAGTATTCATAGCTCTCAAAGAAAATAACAACTTTCTACTCAAGGCATCGACAACCACATTCGTTTTCCCCGGATGATAGTCAATCACAAGCTCATAATTTTTCAATAATTCTAACCATCTTCGCCGACTCAAATTCAAGTCTTTTTGTGTCATCAAGTACTTGAGACTTTTATGATCTGTATACACTCGGCATTTTTCTCCGTACAGATAATGTCGCCAAATTTTCAAAGCAAATACTATAGTAGCTAGCTCCAAACCATGAGTTGGATAGTTCCTTTCGTGATATTTTAACTGCCTCGAAGCATAAGCCACAACCTTTCCCTCTTGCATAAGTACACATCCCAAGCCATTTAGAGAGGCATCACTATACACTACAAATTTTTTACCTGGCTCGGGTTGTACTAACACCGGTGCTTCAGTTAGTAACTTCTTTAATTTTTCAAAATTCTATTGGAATTCTTCTCTCCATTCGAATTTAACATCCTTTCGGAGTAGTCTGGTTATAGGAGTAGAAATCATAGAGAATCCATTTACAAATCGTCGGTAATAACCATCCAAACCCAAGAAACTTTTGACCTCAGTCACGTTCTTCGGCGACTTCCACTCAACAATAGCTAAAATCTTACTAGGATCAACCCGTATACCATCACCTGAAATAATATGACCTAAGAATCTAACTTCTCGAAGCCAAAACTCACTTTTACTGAACTTGGCATACAACTGCTTATCACTCAGAATTTGCAAGACTATCCTCAAGTGCTTAGTATGTTCTGCCTCGTTCTTCGAATAAAGCAAGATATTGTCAATAAATACCACAACAAACTTGTCCAAATATGGCCGGAATATTCGATTCATCAAATCCATAAGCACGGCAGGAGCATTTATCAACCCGAATGGCATAACTAGGAATTCATAATGGCCATACCTTGTTCTAAAAGTAGTTTTAGGCACATCTGATTCTTTCACCTGCAACTGGTAGTACCCAGACCTCAAATTGATCTTTGAAAACCATGTCGCTCTTTTCAACTGATCGAATAAGTCATCAATTCTTGGCAACGGATGCTTTTTCTTGACTATCACCTTATTCAACTGCCAATAGTCCACACATAATCTCATAGAACCATCCTTCTTTTTCACAAATAATATGGGAGCACCCCAAGGAGAGAAACTCGGTCTCACAAAGCCTTTATCTGTCAATTCTTGCAACTGTGTATTTAATTCTTTCAACTCTGTTGGTGCCATTCTATACAGAGCAATCGAGATCAGAGTCTTTCTCGATATTAGCTCAATACCAAATTCTACTTCTCTGACAGGAGGCAAACCCGACAACTCCTCTAGAAATACATCCGCAAATTCACACAAAATCGGTACTGATTCAACTTTCTTCTTAGTTTCTTTTGTATTCAATACATATGCCAAATAAGCTTCATAACCTTTTCTCAGATACTTCTAAGCCAACATCGAAGTAATCACACTAGACAATGCTTCTGATTCGTCTGATTCAACCCGCAGAATTTCACCATTTTCACATTTTAATTCAATAACCTTTTGTTTACAATTCACTATAGCATCATGCAATGTCAACCAATCCATACCCAAAATAACATCAAATTCATCAAACGGCAACAACATCAAGTCGGCTAGAAAGTAATGACCCCTAATCATTAAAGGTCATTTCTTGCATACATTATCAACTATGACACATTTGCCTAACGGGTTCGATTCTTCAACCATAAATTTTGTAGACTCAACAGGTATGTTCATATTAGACACCAATTACATGCACACATACGAATGAGTAGAACCAGGGTCAATCAAAGCAATAACATTAATATCATAAAGAGAGAAAGTACTGATAATCACGTTGGGAGACGAAGCATCTTCACGCGCCCTTATGGCATAAGCTCTAGTCGGAGCTCTAGCTTTAGATTTCGGCGCTGATTCTCTGACTACATTCCTGCTGCTTACCTCGTTCCCAGCATTTCTCGAAGATCTTCCTCTCGAAACAGTACCACTTGGCTTTGCACTTTTAAATTTTTTTTCTCGATCCTCTTTGGAAAATCTCTAATAAAATGATTCGGAGACCCACACTGGTAACATTCATTAGTTCTACAAGGACCAAAGTGACTTCTACCGCATCGTTGGCACTCGGGTCTAGCAATTCTCAAATTTCCCACACTAGCCACCGAAGTAGTCCGAGATCTGGAACCCACATTTTTCTTTTTACGATCCCCATATGAACGTCCCACTAATGCTTGAGAACGAGAATACATATCTCTGGACTTTCTAGACTGCAGTGGGAGTGTACTGCTCATCGGACTTTTCTTCTAATTTCTTGTCTTAGCCTTTCTCTTTTCTTCTCTTTAATTAGTTCTTCAGCCTTGCAAGCTCGATCAACAAGTACCACAAATTCTTTCAACTCAAGAATACCCACAAATAACTTGATGTCTTCATTAAGTCCATCTTCAAATCGTCTGCACATTTAACCTCTGAAGGGATATATTCTCGAGTATACTTGCTCAATTGAATGAACTCTCTTTCATACTCGGTAACTGCCATGTTGCCTTGCTTCAACTCGAGAAACTCTTTACGCTTCTGGTCTACAAATCTTTCGCTGATATATTTCTTCTGAAATTCTTCTTGAAAGAATTCCCAAATCACCTTCTCTTCGGAACCGCTAAAATTAATGTCTTCCACCAATGATAAGCCGAATCCCTCAGCAATGATATAGAACACTTCAAGCACTCTTGAGGTGTACAAGATAACTCATCAAATACCCGAATAGAATTTTCAAGCCAAAATTCTACTTTTTTAGCGTCATCATCAACATTTGCCCTGAATTCTTTGGCCCATTGGTTGAGGATTCGGCCAACCAGAGATCTATGGAATTTCATCAGATCCATACTTGAAGGCATCTGGGGTATAGGTTGAGAAATCGAGGGTGGAGGGGGAGGTTGTTGAGTAGTCGAGTTCGTACCAACGAACTCTGTATACCAAGCATTCATCATTTGGAGAAACGCTTCCTGAGCCCTTTCTCCTCCTCCTTGGCCAACAGTAGGAGGTCAATTTTTAGTCGGCACCGCCCCTTCAGCAGGAGCTGGCGCTCTCTAAATCATCAGCCATAGTTGGATCGGGATCCATTTACTATAAAAAAAATCATTTAAAAAGGTCAGGAGTCGTCACACTATCACAATATATAAATATGGCATGTATAGCAAAATCCATACTTACACCATGTTAGTCCGAGAACCAACTAAACCTACTCTGATACCACCAAATGTAACACCCCCGTACCCGAGACCGTTGCAGGAGTTGAGCACGAGGTGTTAACGGACTTAATTCATTAATTAAACAGCTCAAACAATTTATTTTAGAATTCGCAGACAAGCTAGCTAACTGCGTCACAGTCACTCAAAAATCCATATCTCGAGTTACAAAAAACAAAATCCAATTCCATAAATATTTCCTGAAACTACACTCATATATCTACTTACTCATTATTTTTCTAGAATTTTTGGTTGGGCCAATTAGTACAGTTTATTAGTTAAATTCTCCCATGTTTCAGGGATCGACTACTCTGACCCCTGTGTATTACAAATCCGATATATCCCTATACAGAGTTTCAATGACTATGCCGTTTGTTTCTAATAAAACTAGACTCAATAAGTATTTTATACATGTAAGGTAAAACTCCTAATTGTTTTTTTACAATTTATGGTGAATTTTAAAATTCAGAATAGGGGATTCAGAGATCGCTCTGACCCTGTTCCACTAAAACTTAAATATCTCATAAAATATAACTCATTTACCTATTTCATTTCTTCCATATGAAAATAAACTCGTCAAGCTTCGATTCCATAACTTATTAATCATTTAATTCCATTTCTAGTATTTTTTAGTGATTTTTCAAATTCACATCACTGCTGCTGTCTGATTCTGTTTTGTGGCAAATTTTACCTTTTCGAGGATTTTCATGGTTTAGTTAAGACATAAAGCATACATGTTATCATATATAAACTTGATTAGCCATTCCAATAGCTAATCATTCTCAAACATTTTTATTCCATCCATGGGTCATATCGTAAGATTATACACACAAAATGATTGGAATGCTATACATGCCATATTTCAAAAAATTACAAGTCATTATACCGCGATTGTCCAGTGATAGTGTGAGCGTGCCTCAGACCGTCCAGATCTCCAAATTGACTAGTCAAAACTACAAAGAATGAAAAGGAGGGAGTAAGCATAAATGCTTAGTAAGTCCACATGCAAATAACAAATAACTTAACAAAACAATTATACCAACCAACAATAGCATAATATCACCAAAACATATATCACATTTCTATTCATCATTCATCATCTTACCATATTATTGTTGTCGTATCAAATCTCAACTCGAGGGTTAAGAACATACCTGTAACACCCCTAACTCGTGACCGTCGCCGGTGTCGGACACGAGAGGTTAACGGCCAAATCCTCTCAAGGTACCAACCAATTTGTCATTTCCAGTCAGGCTGGAAAACTGCGTCACCGTCGCCTTAAAAATCATATCTCGAGTTTCAAAACTCGGAAACTGGTTTCGTAAATTTTACCTGAATTTAGACTCACATACCCATCCATGGATTTATTTCTAGAATTTTTGGTCGGGCCAATTGGTACAGTTTATTAGTTAAAGTCACCCATGTTACAGGGATCGACTGCTCTGACCTTTGCGCGTTACAACTTGAATATCTCTCTGTACAGGGCTTTAATACTGGTTTCGTTTGTTTCTAATGAAACTAGACTCAAAATGGAATCTTTACATATAAGGCATGACTCCTAATTCTTTCTGGATAATTTATGGTAAATTTTCAAAGTCGCGTCAGGGGACCCAGAAACCGTTCTGGCCCTGTCTCACGAGAACTTTAATATTTCTCAGTATACTGCTCATATGGTCGTTTCGTTTCATCCATATGAAAATAGATTCATCAAGGTTCAATTTCATAATTTACCCACTATTTAATTCTACTTCTACTATTTTTAGTGATTTTTCAATCTCATCTCACTGCTGCTGTCCGCAACAGTTACTGCAGTAGACTATGCCGATTTCATGAATCTTTCCTTGGCCTTAATCATCCATCATACATGACACAAATTGTGGCCACCTTATCAAAATTAGAGTTTCTAAGACTCGTGGCTATAGGTTCTAGCATCCCACTCGACGACCACATAGGCCATTTTCACATGGCTTAAAGTTTACAACCCACAATTCGACAAAATATAATAGCCTATACATGCCAAATGTTCTTCAACAACGAAAACAATACCACAAGATTTCAGCCGGTGTGATGACTTCAACGACGGTCCCGATCACGCAAGCAATACGAATCCGAGAGACCTAAAATGGGTGACAAGAAAAAAACCGAGTGAGTTTACAACTCAGTAAGTCATAAGCATTCATCAATCCAATCGACATCACTACAACATGTACAGCAAACGAGGCTAGGTACTCATCCATATCGAATCTATACCATAATACCTCGGACCTTTCGGTCCAATCTCGTACCAAGTCATACATCCACATTTCATATTCTACACAACAAGATAATCGAAGCATTTTTACACATTAACTCATTTTCCAGCACAACCATACAATTTCAGTCATCACATAGATTTAAGGCTTACCAATTCAACCCCAAGCATGAACGTATTCTCTATTCATCATGAGCTAGAGGTACTTACCCGATCCGCTGTCCGGGATTAACTCGATAATGTCGCACACTCAGTGCCAATTGTAATACAAGAGCATATAGTGAATCCGCACACTTAGTGCTATATATTTTCAGCTCGCACACTTAGTGCTATATAATTTTCAGCTCGCACACTTAGTGCTATATAATCAAACTCGCACACTTAGTGCTGTACAATTTTAAACCCGCACACTTAGTGCCAATCTTGTCACCGTGTCCATTTATACCCGCACACTTAGTGCCGAGACCAATACCTTATGCATTTTGCTGCCTTTATACATTCAACAATGGCATCATTCCATACACATACATTTCCATTTACACATCAATTCATTTAAACACAATTGTGTATATATTATGGTCATTTACATCAACACCAAATATATGCTTAATGACTTACCTTATATTGGATGAAACGATTTCCAATCGACTACTCGATTATCTTTCCTTTGCCTTTGCTTGATTCTCCACCTCTAGCTTCTTGAGCTAAATTTAACAAATAAATTGGTTTTATCAATTGAGCATCGGAAGAGGAATTCAAGATGCCTAGCCAATATATAAATATCTACTCATTAGGCATCAAAGTCGCATATGTACAAAATCATGAATCGAACTCAACACCTTAGTTAGTATTCCTCTTAGCAATTTTCTAAGCCAAGAATAGGCATCAATATGCTTGCCTCTAACCGAATGCATGCACACCAATTTCCCCTCATGTGGCGAATATGCATGTCCATGTTGAGGCCGATTATGCACTTAATACCACACAAAACAGCATGCATTTTACTAACTAACGCATTACATATTGTAGCTCAATACACATCTCTCATGTACTACATAACCGAAAACATCATCCCAAGCAAATATATACCTTGAAATAGTATATATGTCATACCAATTCATCATGTGCAAACACATATTCAAAGCTCAAATCTTACCTACCATTTAACATGCATGAATCATACTTGTGGATATACCATGACCGAATACATCACAACACCATCATTTTGGTCATGATTAAGCAAAGAACTTAATGTCTCACTCAAAAATACTAAAAAGAAAGTCCAAGAGCCATCAATCCCCATCACGTACACCATTAACAAGCTTCATATTTAACATGCAATGGCATTAACACAAAATCCACCTTGGCCAAATACCATTTCCATGGCATAACAAGGATTTGAACCATGGCTAACATGCACATCAAGTTAGCAACCAAAACAAGCATGAATCTCATGACACAACCTCAAACATACCTTAATCTTGATGCAAGTATAGCCAAATCCCTTCTAGTTCTCTTCTAAACCAAGCATGAAGCAAAAATCCTCCCTTTTCCTTAGTATTTTCGGCCAAAGAAGAGAAAATGGATGAACAAAATTTTTCTTTTTCTCTTCCACAATGCACGGCAAGGGGGGGGGGTTTCACTCACACACACACATTTTTTTTTCTTTCTTTATTACCCATACTCATTTGTTTATTGTTTCTCCTAGTGCACCAACAAAACATGTTTCATGACATGTTTAGCCCATGATTCCTTGTCATGGCTGGCCACTTCATGTTAGGGGAAATTTGACATGCAAATCCTTATTTTTGCATGTATTATCAACTAGTCATCCCACATTTCCCCATCATACTTTCAATGTTTACTACTAGGCCCTTTCTAGTGAAATTCACATTTATAACTCTAAATCGAAACATCAAAAATGTCACACATGAATTAACACATATTATAGGCATCAAAATAAATTATAAATTATTTTTATGCCTCAGTTTTGTGGTCCCGAAACCACATCCCGACTAGGGTCAATTTTGGGATGTCACAATACCTGTCCAAAGTGCCCATTCCACAACACTTACCAATACGTCACTTGCATCTTGAGTATTCTTCATTTCACTAGAATGTTACCCGTTGAACACATCGGAATATAACTCAGATACATGGAAAGTTTGCACATAAGTGCCACATATGTAGCCAAGCTACCATGTAACCTGCCCATAAGCGAACTCGGACTCAACTCAACGAGCTCAGACATTCGCATCCATAAGTGAACTCAGACTCAACTCAACGAGTTCGGATGCCCAAATATCCGAATCTATTCCGAAGGTTCAACGGGACTTTCTTCGTTCATACTCTTTTACCATTTTCCCTGGAATACCAATGACGATACTTCGGTAGTCTTTCACATTTTTCACATAATTCACAAATTTTTTGCATGTTGTCCAACAATGACCACAAAGCATAAAATTGCATGATAACAATCATAATATCGTATAAATAGCATTAAATGATTTAAAATAACGGTTATATTACAATATTTACATATGAAATTACCTCAATACAAAATGAGAATAGTCGAGCCCATTCCTCCTAAACTTTGTTTTTCCCCCGATCTCGACTCGAATCTTTTTTCTCTTGATAATCAAGGCTTAAAAGTGTTGAAACCGTAGCTATGGTGTAGAGAAAAATTTAGCAGCAACTTATGGAGAAGATGATCATTTTTATGTTATTTTTCCCATTTTATGTCATTTAATATCCAAATGACCAAAATGCCCTTCCTTACTAAACTTTCAAAACTTCCATCCATGTCTAATTTTTGTCCATAAACTTAGAAATTGGTTAAATTGCTATTTAAGACCTCCTAATTAATATTTCAAAGCAATTTCATACTAGAAACTTCTAGAATGCAAGTTTTACAACTTATTCAATTTAGTCCCTAACTTCAAATTAAGTACTTTATGCATAGAATTTCTTCATGAAATTTTCACACAATCATGCAATCATATCATAGACCTCAAAATAATCATAAAATAATTATTTCTATCTCGGATTTTGTGGTTCCGAAACCACTATTCTGATTAGGCCCTAATTTGGGTTATCAAAATTGGGGGTCTTTAAAGTGAAACTAGGCCCTAAAATAGTGCTTGGCTGGCCATGAGACAAGGAAATTAATATAGTCAAATATTAGGTGAAGTTTGGTGACTTATTTGACCAAAAATGAATAAAATAAAAGAAAGATGATATCATCCCTTTTCACCATTTCTTCTCCACTGAAAATTTAGCCATTGTAAGGGTTTGAAAGCTTGAAAACTTCAGCAACTTATAACCCTCTCAAGTAACTGATTTTGATGGTCTTTGTTGATGATTTTTGTACTTTTAGAACCCTTGTAACATGAGCTTTCAAATGAGGGGACTATTTTGCAAAATGGTTGAAATTCTAGGGTTTTACCATGAGAGTGTTCATGTTATTTTCTGAAATTTTATGGAAGAAAATGAATCATGGTTGTGAAATAAACAATTTTTGTGCTAGGACCTCTCAAGAAAACCCTAATAGGACCATTTTGTAAAGTTTGTAAAATAGATAGTAATGTTGTGAAATATTAGGAATTTGGGGTTGTCATAAGAGAGATAAATGGTCAGTTAGGCTTTACTAATATGGAAATTTGATAAAATTTGATTTTCGGGTCTAGGGATAAAATGGTCATTTTGTGAAAAAGTCTAGGGGCAAAATGACCATTTTTCCCCATTTTAAATTGTTGAGTACCTAGATTAATCAAATGATTAAATTCATGATTTTTTATCCTTATAGATCAAGAATTACAAAATTTCAGCCTAGACCGGGGAAAAGCCAAACTAGAAGAATAAGCTGAGATAGCCGCCAAATTTTGAATATTGAGGTAAGTTGTATGTAAATAATACAACTACATTGTTATTATATGTGTTTGAATTGATATAGTATAAATTGCTTAATTGTGGTAATGAAAATATATGATGATAATTGAGATAATAGAACTCCCGGGTGAACCTTAGGAACAAATCGGATATTCATGCCATGACATTTGGGTCACTTGTGCGCTAATGTAAGACATGTCTGGGACATGTATCGGTTAGATTATGAGAGCCATTGTAAGACCATGTCTGGGACATGGCATCGAGATTGAGACGAGAGCTAGTGTAAGACATGTCTGGGACATGCATCGGCCTCATGACATAAGCTAGTGTAAGACATGTCTCGGACATACATTAGCTACGAGATGTGTCAGTGTAAGAGCATGTCTGGGATATGGCATCGAATGGATATGTGAGAGCTAGTGTAAGACCATGTTTGGAACATTGCATCGGCCTCGATTTCGATAGTTAGTGTAAGACCATACATGGGACATGGCATCGACTTGATGGATGAGCTAGTATAAGACCATGTCTGGGACATGGCATCGGCATTACACCTTATGTTTGAGGCTTAATGAATATCCGATAGCATTCCAAATGGTTCAACAGTGAGAGTCACAGTTTAAGTAAAACAAGGAAAGTATAACCATGTTGTGGGTGGTACAGGTACTATTTGAAATGTATGGGATGTGAGCTCAATATATGCTATGTGAAATGTATTGGCTAGTGATGAGTAAGTTATGCTTACGCCTACTTATGTACTATGAGCATGATAATGAATGGTAAAGTTGTTGTTATATTTATTGCATGCAACTTACTAAGCTTTATGCTTACCCTATTTCTTTCAATTTTCTTATAGTGCCACCTAATTAGCTCGTGGATCAACGGACGTTGGAGACATCGATCACAATATCAATTGAAGCACTTGGTATAGTTAGATCTATTTATTTTGATTATGCCATGTATAGGACCCTGACTTTAAGATTTTGTGTCATTGTTAATTGGCCAAATGTGTTGGCTAACTTTAGCATTTTGATTCATTTTGTATAAAGCCATGGAAGTGGCTAAAGTGAAAAGTTGTTATATGAATACAAGAAGTTGTTTATGAATGGGTAATTTGTTGGTTGTTTTAGTAAATATGAAATGTGTAAAGGCCATAGATGTGGTTATTGGATTGAGGAGTCTTATTATGATGATCTTTAGCATGATGGATGTTGTTATTTTGTGTTTCAGTGTGGCAAAGGGCTTTGTAAATAGCCTTATGTTGTCCGCACGGGTAGTCATATTGGTGTGTGTCTAAGCCATGTGTCAACCCCATGGGCATGTTGTCTGGTCGTGTGTCCCCTGCACGTAAAAATTAAAAGTCAGTATTCATGGTAGTAAACACACAGGTAGAGACACAGTCGTGTGTCTCAGCCGTGTGGAAGACACGGCCTCTGGCCACGGGCGTGTGCCTTGGCCATGTGCCCCTTATTGGATGCTGACGTCAGAAACAGAATGTCAAGGTTTTTAGACATGGGCTAGGAGACAGGCATGTCATGGCCGTGTGAGGGACACGGGCCATAAACACAGGCATGTGTCAGGCCATGTGAAAACCCCTGTAGGTTCAAATTTGGAATTAAATTCATACGGGTATGGGACATGGACGTGTCCCTAGATGCTTAGGCCGTGTGTGTCACACGGGCCATCAGCACAGCCATGTCAAAAAGATCACACGGGCGTGTTACCCTTCCACACAGTTGTGTGCCTTGTTTTCAATGGTTAATTTTTTAAAGTTGGTTAAAGACCCAAACTGGTCTCGAATGGACGTTTGATGTAACACCCCAAACCCGACCGAGACGTCATAACCAGATCTGGCAATATCACATTGAAGTATTTTTCTAAAAGCATAAATCCAAACTTTAGCCAGCCTCTTTGTATAAATTGAAAAGCCGATAGAAAGTCCTGTTTGTTCATTGATTGTATGTTTAAAGTTTACTTATATTAAAACATTATTAATTTTGTAAAATGGTTTTCAGTAACGGAAGCATTTAAATCTAGTTGTAATTTCATGGTGTTTTTGAAATGTTTGACTTTTGAAATCATGGGACTATCCTACTGCTAGCAGGTATATATATGCAATGAATAAAATAAAAATATAAAATACCAAATTAAAAATAAATACCCAAGAGGCCTTATTACATAAAGAAAACCCTAAATAAAACCAAAACTTAAATTAATTAAAGTTAAGTAAAACGAGTGGCCACTACTGAGTCCTCCGTTACAAAGATCCGCCTAAGTCTGGGGGTTACTTGCACAGTTAACAGATGGGTGAGTTTACGAAACTCAGTGTGTAATCCCATAAAAGCAACCAATCAGAGTGCACATTTTGGGCCTAAGCCCTTGCAGTTTCAGTTAGGGCCTTAGCCCATTTCAGTAACAGTAGCAGTCTGGGCTTGAGCCCATTTCAGTAATAGTATCAGTGGGGCCTAAGCCCATTACAGTACCAGTACAGTAAGCAATCAAAAAATCCTACCCAATCCAGCCTCTACACACCATCTTCGTACCAACCCTACACACCACGTGGGGATAAAATAGTATTCGCAGCTGAGCTGCCAGTAATAGGCTTATAACCTTTCAGAACACTTCTTTCAAAATCATATATCCCACCCCATGCAATGCAACATAATATAAATGTAAATACAGTACCCATGACATGCTCAAATAGTCATACATCACATAGGGGTATATCAAACAATTATAAAAAATAAGGGTCCAAGTACACTTACCTGCCCAACAGTAGGTACACAATCGTCTTGGGCGACCCGTGCAACCTTAACAGACAATTAGTGAAAATGGGCCCAAAGCCCATAACACTGCCTATGTGGGCCCACACGCCCTTGTGGGTCAATAAGCCCAGAATGGCCTTGACGATGCGAACTACACAGCCTAACCCAATAATTTCCATACATTCGTGTGGTTTACCCGTGTGGGCCCATGAGCCATTGGGGCCCACACGACCCATTTCGGCCAAATGACATCTCTTACAGTGGCCTCTACGATTGAAGACCCATGTTTGTGCATTCAGTTCACCACACGAGCGAGCGTACGCTCGTGTCGCGTCAATATTCATACGTTTTCGGCTTTTGTCGATCTATGCTAATAGCAGTGTGATTATACAGCTGTTTACATAACGTGCGTCTAACTCAAGACTTCCCTAAACCTTGATTGCAAGAGTGTGGTTAGCCCTGTTTAAACCGTTGATGAAAGCTGATTATCCACCCAATCGAAAGGCTTAATCAAGCGATAAGAAGAAAGAAAAAGGTTTCACTGCTTCAGAATCCACTAGCAACTCCTTCTCTCTCCCAAGAAGTTCTAGAAATCGAAAGAATCTCCACACCGATTTGTTAGAAAGAAAAACTAATCCACATGAAAGGGATAAAGTAGATGGCCTGGCTACCAAGTAAGAAGAGATAGTAAGATGAATGGTTTGGGGGCAGAGAAAGAGAAAGCAACAAGAGGTAATCGGCCAAAGGAGAATAGATTGAGTGGAAAAGAAAAGATGAAAAGGAGACAAGGAGTACTTGCCCAAAATCAAAACAAAAGCTAGGGTAATCTGCCTAGGCAACAAAATGGAAAGAGAAGAAAGAGCAATTGAAACACACTACCGAAAGAAGTACGAAAAGAATAGCAAAGTTCGGCTGCAGAAACAAATAGTGAAAAGCATCAAAATTTTGCAAAAACCTAAAATGAAATGACTGCCTACCACTCAAAGTCGAAATCCTGAGTGGTCAAAGCCCTATTTGGCTACAACTCCCCCCACTTTCAAATTCCAAAAAATCCTCCTAATATCACTCCACCTTTTCCTCCTCAACCACCGAATTCAAACTATCCTCAACTAGCAGTACTTTAGTCAAGTACTACCTCTCACAGCAAGAGAAGCAAAATAAAACACTCCTTGAGCACAGGGGACTCAAACTCAAGACCTCAGTAGTAGAATCATGCCACAATCCCCTTGACCAGTAGACTTTTTATGACATACTTTACCCAATTTTATTTAAGAGACCTACTGACTAGAAACAGGTTAAATTCAAGTAAAAACACAATTTTGTACAAGCTAAGACTTGAACTCATGACTTCTCCAACACTCCTCAAGACACACAACCACTAAAGCAGGCATGAATTTATGGAACATAACATAAAAAAATAAATACTTAAATTTTTAGGGCGTTACAACTCTACCCCCTAAAAGAAAATTTTGGCCTCAAAATTTACCTGGTCAAAATAGATGAGGGTATTGTTGTCGCATCGCCTCCTTGGGTTCCCACATGGCTTCCTCGAAACTGTGATTATGCCATAGTGCCTTAATTAGTGGAATCGACTTTCTCCTCAGAACCTTCACATTGTAGTCTAAAATCTGAACTGGCTCTTCCTCAAAAGTTAGATCTGACCTAGCCTCAATCTCCTCAGTCAAAACGATGTGCACAGGATTAGAACGATATCGCCTCAACATAGAGACATGGAACACATCATGAATCTGGTCCAACTTTAGAGGTAACTCAAGTTGGTATGCATACGGTCCCACACGCTTCAATATATGGTAAGGCCCAATGAACCTAGGACTTAACTTGCCCTTCCGACCAAACCTCAGTCCCTCCTACCAAGGTGAGACCTTGAGAAAAGCTAAGTCACCCACAAAATACTCAATCTCTTTATGTTTCAGATCCGCATACGACTTCTGTCTGTCCGATGCTGCCTTCAGTCCTGAATCAGTCTAACTTCATCCTCAGTATCATAAACTAATTCAGGACCCAGAACACACCGTTCGCCCAACTCAGTCTGACATGTAGGACTATGACACCTACGACCATATAATGACTTGTACGGTGCCATCTGTATGCTAGATAGGTAGCTATTATTGTATGCAAACTCTGCCAGCGGCAAGTAGTCCTACCAACTGCCCTAGAAATCAATCACACAACTCCTTAACATGTCCTCCAGTATCTGAATCACCCTCTCTGATTGACCATCTGTCTGAGGATGGAACATAGTACTGAAGTCCAACCTTGTACCCAATGGCTCGTGTAATTTCTTCCAGAACAAAGATGTAAAACGAGGATCTCTATCAGATATTATGGAAACTTGTACCCCATGCAGTCGCACTATCTCAGACACATACAGTTTAGCCAGTTTCTGCAACGAGTAATCAGTATGAACAGGTATGAAATGGGCAGATTTGGTCAATCGATCCACGATGACCCATGCTGAATCCTTCTTAGTATGCATTAAGGATAGCCCACTAACGAAGTCCATAGTCACTCTCTCCCATTTCCACAACGAAATCTTGACTAGCTAAAGCAAACCTGAAGGTAATTAATGTCCAGCCTTAACCTGATGGCAAGTAAGGCATTTACTCACAAGGTCAATAACTTCACATTTAGGACCTGGCCACCAATATTACTTACGAAGGTCTCAATACATCTTATTCCCACTTGGATGCATAGCGTAAGGACTATTATGCGCCTCTTGCAGTACAGATTGCCTCAAATTAGTATCTTTCAGTACGCAAATTCTCCCACGGAAACAAAGTACCCCTTTGTTATTCAGTCCAAAATTTAAACTTTCTCCACCCTCTATCTTTCAGAATCGAGGACCGAATGACTCATCCTCCAACTATTTACCCTTAATCTGCTCAATCCACCTCGGTTTAACTTGGAGTTCTACCAACAAGCTCCATCGTCAAACAAATTGAGACGAGCACACATCGCCCTCAGATCAGTCATAGCCCTACGGCTCAGTGCGTCACCCACCACATTGGCTTTACCAAGATGGTATTCAATCGAACGGTCATAGTCCTTAAGTAGCTTAACCCATCTACGCTGCCTAAGATTTGGATCCTTCTGTGTGAGGAGATACTTGAGGCACTTGTGATCCGTGTAAATGATACACTTCTCACCGTACAGGTAATGCCTCCCAATTTTCAGTGCGAATACCACTACAGCCAACTCTAACTCATGTGTCGGATAGTTCGCTTCATGCATCTTAAGCTGAATAGAAGCATATGCCACTACCTTACCTTCTTACATCAACACAACCCAAACCAATATGTGATACATCATTGCACACAGTAAACTCTTTCCCAGACTCTGGCTGAATCAAGGCTGAAGCCTCAGTTAGAACTCTCTTCAACTTCTCAAAACTTTCCTACTACTTATCGCTAGTTAAACAGTACCCCATTACACAGCAACTTAGTCAGAGGTGCAGCGATTAACAAAAACCCTTAACAAACCATCTATAATACCCTGCCAGTCCCAAAAAACTCCGAATCCCAAATATCAACTTAAGTTGCTTCCAATCCAGAACAGCTTCAATTTTCTAAGGATCAACCCTAATCCCCTCAGTAGATACCACATGACCTAGAAATTTCACCTCTGTAACCAAAATTCACACTTACTGAACTTGGCATACAATTGCTTCTCTCTCAAAATCTATAGAACCATTCAGAGATGTTTATCATGTACAACCTCGGTCTTCGAATACACCAGAATATCATCAATAAACACTACTATGAACCGGTATAGATAGGGTTGGAACACGCGGTTCATCAGGTCCATAAAAGCTGCTAGTGCATTCGTCAGTCCAAACGGCATCACTAGGAACTCATAGTGACCATAACGAGTTCTAAATGTTGTCTTGTAAACATCAGTCTCCTTGACCCTCAGTTGATGGTACCCCGATCAGAGATCAATCTTAGAGAAAATCGAAGCTCCTAGGAACTGGTTGAATAGATCGTCTATCCTCGGTAAGCGGTACTTATTTTTAATAGTCAATTTGTTCAGTTGCCAGTAGTTGATGCACATACGCATGGTTCCATCTTTCTTCCTAAAAAGTAAGACTGGTGCTCCCGATGGAGACACACTAAGGCGGATGAACCCTCAATCCAGTAACTCTTGAATCGGAGCTTTAAGCTCCACAAGCTCCTTCGGTGCCATTCTATAAGGGGCGATAGACACCGGAGCTGTACCAGGCAAGAGCTCTATCCCAAACTCAACTTCACAATTAGGAGGTAACCTAGGTAGCTCATCGGGAAAGACATTCAAAAAGTCCTTAATTGTTCTGATATCTTTAACAGACTAAACCTCAGAACCAAAAACACTGAAATAGGCTAGATACGCCTTACAACCCTTACAAACCAACTTCTCATCTCTAAGTGCAGAAATCACAAATGAAAGATAATTCCGACGCTCCTCAATCACAACTACCTCGTCACCCTCCGCAGTTTTCAATACCACTCGCTTAGCAGCACAATCCAAATTTGCTTGATGCTTAACCAACCAGTCCATGCCCAGCATCAAGTCAAATTCTCCAGAAGGAAGTTCCATTAAATCTGCCAAGAAGATCACTCCTTAAACCACCAAAGGTACATCCTTAAACAGTTTATTCACCCTCCCTGACTGCCCTAATCGACTTAACACAGTAACCTCACTTGTAGTGTTTTCAACCATAATACCCAAAGTCTCAAAAACAGTGCACGCTATATAAGAATACGTAGATCCAACATCAATAAATGCAGTATAAGGTGCATTATAGATAAGGAACGTACCCATAATAACATCTGCCCATGTGGACAAAAGAATAGGCCATTTGAAAAGCCAATTTGCCACCCAATTTGGGCCAAACCTACAAGCATCAAACCAAGCATATTTGCACTATTATTTCAGCCAATTTCAATACTAAAACATACATAATTCATGCCATATTATTATGAGCCAAATTCAAGCTTATATACTATGCTCAGTCATATCAAATCATAAGCCAAAGTCATATTAAACCGTATGTTTCATAAATCCAATTTACTTTATCCATTCACATACCAAAACCTTACCAAATTGACCATTTCCCTAGGTCATTGAAGCACATCAGCACATACTATTTATGAACACAAGCATATACCAAATTCATTCATGATTTCATCCATAACCAAGCCATACCAAATTGCTAGATATACACATCACAAAACATAACCAAATCCTCTAGCCTATACATGCCATACTTTAATATATACATTTTCAAAAGGTACCAAAATATAGTTCAATAGTGTAGTGATGATCCTCGGTGATCACCGAGCTTCCGATAGTTATGATATTTATAAAACAATGCAAACACACAAAAAGTAAGCTTTCAAAAGCTTAGTAAGCCATATACAAATAAACTTATCAATTAAAGCATATAAGCATCATATAATTACATATAATCCATAGTCAAATGCTATCACAAACCACATAATTCATATACATTTTCATATACTCAATTCATTTGCACATATGGCATACTTTCTCATACTTACATCACATATCATCATTTATACATATACTTACCTTTTAATTCTCAAGCATAGTATACATTTCGAACGTACCTGAATTGGATACCCATCTCATATATTCATTCTTTTTTTGGAATGCTCGTTGAACCATTCGGAATCATAAGGATACGCAGATAGCTCAGATAACTCGTACAATGCCAACGTCCAAGACGTGTTCTTACACGATAACACATATCGGATCCTATGTTATGACCTATGGATCCTAACTATTCCTAAGGTTCGTACGGGGCTTTTCGGATGTCGAAACTTTGTCGATACTTTCTCGGATATCTCATTTCTCTCAACTCATATATTCATTTATCATAGACCAATAGCATATAATTGATAGTAATTCAATTCAAAACACATTTATTTGTATATAGACTTACCTCGTATTGATTTGAATAGACGAATCGGCTACTCAACGACTTTCGACTTTCCCGGATCTAAATCTGTTTTCTTTGTTTCTTGATCGATATAAATTCAAATTTAACTCTTTTATTCACAAAATTAGTCAAATCAATCCACAAACACATATTTAGGGCATTTTAGAAATTAGCGCTCACATTTTCATATTTTGACAATTTAGTCCTAAATCACAAAAATCACAAAATACACCAAATTTCTTTGCACACATGCCTAGCCGAATACTCATAGCACTCATACAAGTCCACATATTTCAATTATTTCACATTTTAGTCCCTCAGTTTACAAATTTCACAATTTACCCCATTTTATTCAAATTCATCAAAAATTTAAAGACAAAATATATCAACCCAACAAATATCTTTTATTTTCCAACAACTAACATCACAAAGCTCAAAATTTCATCAATAGCTCAACTAAAATCATCCAAAAAAAAATAGAAATTGAGACATGGGCTTAGTAAAACACAAAGCAACGATCACAAAAACGTAAAAATTATTAAAAATGGATCAAAACACATACCTTAATCACCAAAATCAACAGCTGAACCCTAAAGCTCTTGTTCTTTCTTTTTCTTTTAGATTTTTGGCAAAGCAATGTGAAAATGAATGAATTTTTGCTTTTGTTTTGATTTAATTAATCTTTATTACACAAATTACCTATTTAGCCTTGGTAAATTCATTTAAAATCCACTATCACATATCCAAATAAGTCCATTCATTTAAACCATGGTATAATTGCATCATAAGGACTTCACATACATAAAGACATAACAATTTGATACTTTAATAATTAGAACACATCTTTTACATTTTACGCGATTAAGTCCTTTTTTGCAAATTAAGCACACAATTGATAAAATTTTCATACAAAATTTTCACACATACTAATTCACAAATCATAAGCACAAAAAATAATATTTAAATATTTTTCTTAATCAGATTCCAAAATCGCTATTCTAACTATGGTCTAAACCTAACTGTTACAATTCTCCCCCTTAAGGACTTTCGTCCCCGAAAATCTTACTATTGAACAGATTCGGATATTGCTATCTCATAGCATCTTTAGGCTCCCACGTAGCGTTTTCAACACAATGTCGATGCCACAATATTTTTACTAATGAAATTTTCTTATTTCTCAATTCTTTAATGTCACGAGCTAATATATGAATCGATTTTTCATCGTAAGTGATATTAGACTAAATCTCAATCTCAGACGGAGGAATCACATGTGATGGATTAGATCGATACCGTCGAAGCATCGATATGTGGAATACATTATGAACCTTTTCTAGCTCAGGTGGCAACAACAATCTATACGGAACCAGCCCGATACGCTCAAAAAATCTCATACGGCCTAATGAACCTCAGACTCAATTTTCCTTTTCTGCCAGATCGGAGTACTTTCTTCCATAGTGAGACTTTCAAAAACACTTTGTCTCCGATCTCAAATTCAATGTCTTTTTCGTTTCAAATCTGCATAAGATTTTTTACGATCAGAAGCTGCTTTCAGACTATCTTGGATCACTTTTACTTTTTGTTCAATCTCTTTTATCAAGTCAATCCCGTAAATCTTATTCTCACTGAGCTCAGTGCAATTCAAAGGTGTACGACATTTGCGACCATATAAGGCTTTGTATGGTGCCATTTTGATGCTCGATTGAAAACTATTATTATAAGCAAATTCAACAAAGGCAAATATTGTTCCCATATTCCTTCAAACTTAAGAATGCAGCATCTCAACATATCCTCGAGTATCTAAATATTTTGCTCAAATTGACCATCCGTTTGAAGGTAACAAGCTGTACTAAAGTGTAATTTTGAACCCAGAGCATCTTGTCATTTCTTCCAAAATCATGATGTGAATCTCGAATCTCTATCTGACACAACAGATAATGGAACACCATGCAATCTCACAATATCATAAATATATAACTCAGCTAACTTATCAAGTGAGTAACCATATCTACCGGAATAAAATGAGCTGGTTTCGTCAATCGGTCTACCACAACCCAGATAACATCTTTCTTTCTCAGAGATAGGGGCAAACGCAAAACAAAGTTCATCGTCGCTCTATCCCATTTCCATTTTGGAATCATAATTGGTTGTAACAAACCAGAAGGCACTTTATGTTTATCTTTAACTTGCTGATAAATTAAACATTCAGAAACAAAGTCAGATATATCTCTTTTCATCCCAGACCACCAGTAATGCTGTTTCAGATCATTATACATTTTTGTACTACTCGGATGAACAGATAAATGACTGTTGTGAGCTTCATTCAAAATCATTTGAATCAATTCTGGATTTCTTGAAACACAAATTCAATCTCGGAATCTCAGACAATTATCTTTATCAACTCTGAATTCTGAATCAGAATCTAAATCACACTAAGTTCATTTTGCTAAAATCTCATTATCAACTTTCTGAGCATCAATAATATGTTGTAAGAACAAATGTCTCACTTCCAATTCTGCTAAAACCAAACTATCATCAGACACAATCAAATGAGCATTCATCGCACGCAGACCAAACAGTGCTTTTTGACTCAAAGCATCAGCAACAACGTTTGCTTTTCCTAGATGATAATTAATCACAAGCTCATAGTCTTTTAGCAATTCTAACCACCTTCTTTGTTGCAGATTCAGATCTTTTAGAGTCATCAGATATTTCAAACTCTTATAGTTAGAATATACATGACATTTCTCACCAAACAGATAGCGACGCCAAATCTTTAAAGCAAATATGATCGCAGCTAACTCAAGGTCATGAGTCAGATAGTTCTTTTCATGCGGCTTTAACTGTCTCAAAGCATAAGCAATGACTTTGCCTTTCTGCATCAAAACTTATCCCAGACCATTTAACGAAGCATCACTATAAATCACAAATTCTTTACCTGATTTGGGTTGTACTAACACCGAAGCTTCGGCCAATAGGGCTTTCAACTGATCAAAGCTTCTCTGACACTTTTCAGACCATTCAAACTTCACATCTTTCTGAAGCAGTTTCATTAACAGAGTTGCAATCATAGAAAAGCCTTTTACAAATCATCTATAATAACGGGCAAGTCCCAGAAAACTGCGAACTTCAGAGACATTTCTCGGAGGCTTCCAATCCAGAATAGCCAAAATTTTGCTCAAATCAACTTGGATACCTGATGTTGATACAATATGGCCCAGAAAATCGACTTCTCTTAACCAGAATTCACATCTGCTAAACTTCGCATATAATTGCTTATCACGCAAAGTCTGTAATACTATTTTTAGATGTTCAGCATGCTCAGATTCATCATGTGAATAAATCAATATGTCAACTATGAATACGAACTAAAAAATCTGTTCATCAAATCCATAAAGATAGCATGTGCATTAGTTAATTTGAAAGGCATAATTAAGAATTCATAATGGTCATACCTCATTTGAAAAGTATTTTTCGGAATGTCTGAGTCTTTCACTCGCTACAGATAATGACTTGATGATGCGAGCTCGACCAAGGAGTTAGTTACCGAACCTATAGAGCTGGCATTGGGACCAATCACTCGAGCTCGTGCCAAGAGGTTTTAAGAAGCTTTGTCAAGTTACATTGCTCGATCTGGAATAGAAGGAATGGACGAACATCAAGTGACCAGCTCAAGTAACTTAATTTGCAATATTGTGTAAGCTGACTTAGCTCGTTTCAACTTTAAGGAGCTTGGTTTCATTTTTATTTAAATTTATGCATTAATGTTGTTGGAATAAAATTATTAAGTTCTTAAAATATTTAAGATCAAATAAATATGTCAAAATTCGGTATTAAATGTGTCTTAGTTCATGCATCAATTTAATGTGTCTTAGTTGGGCCGAATCTAAGTATTTAATTTGTCTTAGTTGCTGCATATTTAAGTTGTCTTAGTTCAGCTGAATTAAAGATGTCCCAAACTAATTAAATTGTTCCATTTAATTTGTCTAGGAACATGCATGGGATGACATGAATTTGGGCAGATCATAAGTGCTCATCATTCAGCACCTCTTCGTGGACATCAAGGGCCAAGGGGGCTGATGATTCCTCTCTTCAAGGCTAGTCGTCCAGCTCTCCGAAGCAGCATCTTGGAGCTTTAACATTGCTGCAACATCATTTCACATGGAATGGCCATTCATTTTCGTGTATTCACACCAAAGGACCACTCATATTCGGGTTTCACACTTGCATGGCCATTGGAGTGCCCCAAAATGCTCATTAATGTCAAGACTTTTTATCTCATCAAAGAAGCACATTAAAGAAGCATCCAAGCATCCTTAAATCACCTTGGCCGAATCTACCCATGTTATTCAGCCTATTAAATTGTTCTAATTATTTTCAGATGATTGAGATCTCCCAAGGGTGTCCATTAACGTCTCCCAAGTCCAAAGAAGCTTCAAGGAAGTTTCCACTTCCTTAAGTGTTAAGTTGCTATCCATTTAAGTCCCCTAAGTGCCTATTCGGCTAGCTCCTAATTTAGACTATAAATATGTAGTTCATTTTACTTGAAAAGGCTAATGAACAATTTATGAATTTTGCTTGATTTTTGAGTTTGTTTTCAACTCTCATTGTTCTCCAAAGACTTGTCTAACTTATCAAGTAACCTTGTGGCGTCAACCCGTCTTTGTTTGAACTTATCACTTTGTTCCCAAAGTGTGGCATTCAAATCATGCTGAGGTTCCTATCATCTTTGATAGTGGGTCGAGGTCTTTATCAACTATCTAATATCCTTCCATCGCATTCCCGAATTAGGTGTTCTTATAAGTTATGGGTTAACACACCATTATTGTGTTAGTTCATACTTGAACCCTTAGTCGAATCCCATCTACCATTTCTTAAACTATCCAATAACCACATCGAACAATTTTGAGCCTAGTCCTTTCTTCCTAAACAAACATTCTTGAAAGAACATTAACTTACTCGATTTACGATCGGGCAAACATTACGACTCAAATCTCAACTGAGGCGAGTGTGTATCAAGTTGGTATCAAAGCTGGTTAAATTGAGGTAAGAATCGACGTTTTTGTATCCCCTGGGATTAAATATTAGGAAAACAAAAATTCAAAAAAATTTAAATAAATAATATTCAAAAAAAGGAAAAGAATATACATTTGATGTGTAAATTTTGAAAAGTACCAAAAAAAAAAAAGAAAGTTATTACGAAAAATACAAAAAAAAAGTGAAGTTCAGTTATTCCAATTTTTGTTTTTGCCCGAAATCATTTTACATCTTCTTCGTACCAAACGACCACACTTAAAACTCTCATCTTTTGTTTGTTAGCCTACCCATTGTCCCAACATCAATATCTCACCCAACCCCACATCACTTTTGTAAACCTACCCCAATGGTATTGATTCGTCTACATAGTCCGAGGGGAACTTCGAGAGGCAAAACCATGTGGAAAAAGGCAAGAGAGTGGGGAGACTATCCGAGAGAAATAAAAGCCAAAATTGAGTGACTTTTCTTGTAAGTGACGTGTGAGCTTTGTTGTGTGATTAATTTCCATGTCTAGAAGCCCCGAGAGGAATCAAATGGAGGGAGGAGGATTGCGACCCATTCGCAATGTTTCGAGTGGAGGAGTGTCGGATTTGAATATACAAGCCTTAATGCATGAGATGGAGAGGCTTTTTGATCGTAAGCTTGAGCCCATCGAGGATCGACTCTAGCAAGTAAAGGCACGAGGACAACGAGAAAGAACCCCCGAGGATGTAAGGCGTGGTCGTGGGAGTCCTAATCAAAATCGGGAGGAACCTTATAAGTCAAGTGATCAAGAGAGCGACCACTCATCTGCTCAGAGTGTGCGGAATTGAGGCCAACGTAATCGGGGTCATCAAGAAAGATATCGTTCCGATGACAAACTCAGAAACATTAAAATGTCCATACTGCCATTCCAAGGCAAAAATGACCCGGAAGCATATCTAAAGTGGGAAAAGAAAGTTGAGCTCGTCTTTGACTGTCATAATTACTCGGAGATCAAAAAGGTGAAACTCGCAGCCATAGAGTTTTCTGATTACACAATCGTATGGTGGGATCAGCTTGTAAGTAGCCAAAGTAGGAATGGTGAGAGGCCTATCTCCACGTGGGCTATGATGAAGGCTGTCATGAGGAAATGATTAGTTCCCTCATACTACCATAGGGACTTGTATCAATGTCTACAAAGTTTCACTCAAAGTAACCGTAGCATCGTGTACACCCCTAACCCTTATCCGTCACCGGAATGGGGTTACAAGGCATTACCGATCATAAAACAATTCAGAACAGACTTTCTTTACAAGGTTAATCCTCTAGTAATTTTTTTTATATACATTTCATTTTACATACTAATCAAATATGTATACTTTAACTTTGATGACATTTGAATGATTCAAATATAAAATATTTTAATTATCAAACAAATATTATCGATACTTTATACAATCAAACATACATTATTTCCTTTCATAAAATGAAACATTCCATAATAACATTCCATAATAACATTCGTTTGCCTTATTACTACATTAGCATAACATGAATAGATAATTGTATAATCCACTTAGCATATGCCAAAATATATCATCAACTTAACCAATTACATATTCAAATCATTTAAACTAAACCAAATTATACTATCATAGTTATTTTAAATCTTAAGCTTACAAATTCATGTATTTTATATGTACTTTCACATGTATATTATTCATGGGGAATGAACATATATATTTTAACAAACTATCATTCAATTTTCAAGCCAAAATATCTTTATCATAACTAGTACATATACTCTTATATGCATAAATTCATAGATTAAAGGATAATAATCATATATATATTTATATTATATGGCGAATACACATACATATATATAAGCAAAATATCCTTCAATTTCAAGGCTAAATATCATTATGTGAACACAGATACTTAAACTCATGAATCAATATATAGCTTCTTATGCATAAACATAGTAATGACCGAAAGAACACTTTTATATATAAAGTTACATTAACAAACTATCATTCAATAACCAAGCCAAAACATCTTTATCATACCAAATATACATACACTTATATGCATATACTCGTGAGTCAAAGTATAACAATCATATATATTTACATCAATGGCCGAATATACCCCCAATTGCATATATTCAAAAATAATTTCAATAATGATCATATTATTTATTTACAAGGCCGACTTCCTTTTTCACATTCACATATATTTTTACTTTACTGCAAAAATGTTTTGCAACAAATATTAAGAAACTTACTCACTTTATTTCAAATAGGTAATAAACCAATTCATACCTGATCATCTTAGCTCACTGTTGCATATTTGATCACAACTTATCGATGCCCGATGAACCATTCGAAATTGGGTAAGACACTCAGATAATCACACATATATCGTACAATGCCAACGTCCTAGATGTGGTCTTACATGTAACCACATATCGATGCCACTATCCCAGACAGTGTCTTGCTCGCACATATATGTCGAAGTCACATATCGATGCCATGGTCTTACTCGCACATCACATAATGAAATCCTATGTCATGATATATGTATCCTAACTATTCCTAAGGTTCATACGGGGCTTTCGGACGTCATAACTCGGTCGAAATGAATGCTTGAACATAATTACTAAGCTTATTCACATTCGAAAATAGCATATATAACTTCATATTTTTCATATCAGCATATATATTTGCATTTATCAATAATTAAACACGTCTATTTGCGTATAAACTTACCTCGGACGTAATAAAACGGAACAGGGCAGCTAGTCGATGACTTTCGTTTTCCCTCAATCCAAATTCGTTTTCTTTGGTTCTTGCTCTAAACATATTTAAATTAAGTTCATTCAAACATATTTTCTTTCAATTTAGTCCAAAAACACATAAATGGACAAATTACCATTTTACCCCTAAATTTACAATTTTTACAATTTAGTCCCTATTGTACAAAACACAAAATACACCAAATTTCTCCATACCCAAGCTAGGCCGAATATTACCCATGTCTATACAAGCCCGTATAATTCCTTTATTTCACATTTTAGTCCCTTAAATTATTATTTTTTCAATTTAGTCCTAATTACGCAAAATCATTAAAAAATTCCAATACAAAACATGTTAATTTGAAACATATCTTTCATATTTCATCACCAAACAACAAAAATCACAAGCTCTCAACAATGGCACAACTCAAAATATTTATCAAAAGAAAAAAATTCAAGCATGGGTTTTGTAGTACTCGAAGCAACGATCTCAAAAACGTGGAAATTATCAAAGATCGAGTAAAAACGAACCTTGAATCAAGCTTGGAAGTTGGCCGAGCCTAGCTTGCTTTTATTTCTTTTCTTTTGTTTTCATATTCAGTGGATGAACAAAGGAATATAATGAATATAATAACTTTGGTTTTATTTTATGATATGTTTATATTATATTAACTTATTTTATTAACTTACCAAATTAACCTTAGTTAAAAAAATATTATACTATCACATATATATGTCCTTTGTCGTCCCCCTATATTAATAATGGCCTAATTACCTCATAAATTCTTCATGTTACAAAGACAATTACACTTTGGTCCTTACACATTAAACTATCAAGTTTTCTTTTTACGCGATTAAGCCCTACTATTTAATCAGATGCTCAAACAATAAAATTACAGCACGAAAATTTCACACATACAAATTCACACATAATAAACACATAAAATAACATCGAAATATTTTTCTGACTCAAATTCATGGTCCTGAAACCACCATTCTGACTAGGGTCAAAATTGGGTTGTTACAACTCTCCCCCCTTAGGGATTTTCGTCCCCGAAAATCTTACCTGTGAATAGTTTCGGATAACGTTCTCTCATTGCATCTTCTGGCTCCCACATTGCTTCCTCAACACCGTGCTTATGCCACAGTACTTTAATTAATGAAATCTGCTTATTTTGTAACTCTTTAATCTCACGAATCAGAATGTGAATCAGTTCTACCTTATATGTCATATCAAACTTAATCTCAATCTCATACGGACTAATCACATGTAAGGGATCCGATCGATATCTATGAGGCACATACCAATACATCAAGGATCTTTTCCAACTCAGGTGGCAACAACAGTCTAGAAGGAACCGGCCCGATACGTTTTATAATCTCATATGGCCCAATAAATCTTGGGCTCAATTTTCCTTTACGATCGAATCTGAGTATTTTCTTCCATGGTGAAACTTTCAAAAATACTTTGCCTCCAATCTAAAACTCTATATCTTTTCGTTTCAAGTCCATATACGATTTTCGATGATCTGAAGCTGTTTTCAGACTTTCACGGATGACTTTTACTTTTTGTTCTGTCTCTCTGATCAAATTGACTCCGTGTATCTTATTTTCACTAAGCTAAGTCCAATACAATGATGTACGACATTTAGGACCATATAAAACTCCATAAGATGCCATTTTATTGTACGCGAATTCAATTAGAGGTAGGTATTGTTCCCACGTTCCATTGAACTCGAGAGTGCAACATTTCAACATATCTTCAAGTATCTAAATGACTTGCTCAAGCTGACCATTTGTTTACAGATGGAAAGCAGTGCTGAAATGTAATTTCGTACATAAAACATCTTGCAGTTTCTTCCAAAATCGCGATGTAAACCCTGGATCTCTATCAGAAACAATAGAAATAGGTACCCCGTCTAATCTCACAATCTGAGAAACATATAACTTAGTAAGCTTATCAAGTAATTAATCAGTGAAAACCAGAATAAAATGAGTTGATTTAGTCAATCTATCACAATAACCCAAATTACATCTTTCTTGCCCAGTGTCAACGGTAAACCGGATACAAAATCTATCGTAACTCTGTCCTATTACCATTCAGATATCATGATCAGCTGAAGCAACCTAGATGGTACTTGATGTAACGCCCTGATTTTCGAGATTTTCCACGTTTCTGTGATTTTTGGTAAATTTTGAAATTTTGGTGTTCTGAATATTGGAATTGTATTTAAGTGTGTTAGTGGGCCTTTAAAAGGCCCAAGCCTAAGTTAAACACGGTAAAATATCAAGGTTGGATTTTAAGTGAATAGGAGACTTGGTTAAGTGGGCTTTTAAGAAGAACTTCGTAAATTATGACGCAAATAAGGCCTTGGTAAAGTGGCAAGGTGGCGCCACTAAGTTCCTAAAAAAAGGCATCTGGGAAGGAATTAAAGGTCCAGGGTTCAAGTTGCAAAGTAGGCATATGGTTACTTTTTAATTTTAGGCATGTGCCGGGCATGTGATCATTTAAGTGAATTTTGGCAAGGGCCTTAGGGAGGTTGGGCCGATTGTTTTAGTTGATATTAGGGTTAGGTTCTTTTCTTTTTCTATCTTGGAGAATTAGGGTTAGCCACCTGAAAGCTTTCACTGCCATTCATCCTTTCTGAGTTCTCACAAAAGCCGAAAATGCAAATTCCTTCTCCTTGGTGCCGATTTCTTCTTCCTCTCTTTTTCCTCCATTTTCTTTCTTCCTTTTTGCTTTTTATTCTAGCCAAAACCTTTTGATCACCTTACTAACCTCCTCTGCCAATCCCATCCTCTATAAAACCTCTATAGCCGATTGCCATAAAAACTGAAATCCCGAAAACTCACTTCTTGTGCCGATTTCTCCAAGCCAAAATCCTTTAGTTATTTTTGTTCTTTTTGATAAACTTTCATCTTCTCTAAACCCTTAGTATCTATTGGCAACATTAATTCAAAGTTATAGCCTCAAATCGTCATCTTCTTCATCACTTAAAAAGCCGAAATACCATAGATTTAGAGACTTATAGCCAAAACTTCAGATCTCCTGGATTTGAGTTCTACTATTATTTAGAGGATAGATCTGCATCAGATCTGCGTAGAAACCAAATAGGAATAAGTGGTAAGTATTAATCACCTCAGATCTAGTCTTATTTTACAATTTCGAAAAGCCGAAGTCCCTAAAATCTATGGAGGCTATCGATTTGGGCATAGGGCTTTAAGGGTCTTTAACCAACGATTTCTTTTGGTGATTAGTGTCTTCAAGAGGTTTTCGGCAAAAAGGTAAGATTCTAAAGGCTTTAGGGGCATGGTTTGAATATCGGTTGCTGAATATTGGGATTGGTTGTTGTAGCTTGCAATTTAAGAATTGTGGTAATCAATTGTAGGACATCGTAAGGGATCTCAGTAACATTTGACATGAAACAGGAGTGTATCGAACACCCTCTCATAGTTCAATTCAGCAAAAGTTGAAACGCCGAAATTTCAACATTTCATGGGCCTGTGAGTGTACGAGTGCTCACAAGACGTTTAGAAATCATTAGATCTGAAATCGCAAAGTGGTAAGTTAGTTGTGTGTGAAATTTCATGCACTTCAGTAATTGGGCCTCGATAGGCTAAAACTGGGCCCAATGGGCTTACGGGCTTATAAGGGTTAATAAATAAAAAAATAATAATAATATATTATACAAAAAAAGGCAATAAGTATGTTCTGTTAGACTGTAGAATCGAAACTGCTTAAACTGGTAAACTGGTCGTAAAACTTGAGTTAAATGGGCTTAAATTGCTAATGGACACTGTAGGGCCATTAGGGGTTTTAGGGCCCAATGGCTAAAATTGTGAAATTGAGATAAATAAATTATTGCGATGACAAATGGGCTAGTAAGGACCGTAACATTCATGAGAACCCTTAAAACTAATAAATTTACTGAAATACCTGTATAGGTGGAAAGTTTACAGTTTTACCCCTAGGAGCAAAATTATTGATATACCCCTAGGGTTAAGGTTGACCTGAATACATGTTTGACCGTTACTATTTACTGCATGCCATGTTATTATTATCTGATGCATGGGACCGGATTATTGATGGAGGAAGTATTGGAAGTGGCTTGACCACGTACTGGAGGCTTTGCCTCAACTTACTGATATCTGACGCACTATCTTTGTAACTATGGAGTGTAGAAATTTGGGTGGGTTGAGCTATTCCCCACATGGAGTGGAGGGCTGGTACGGGTGGAGTGTAGTGGTTGGTTATAGGCTGGGTTGGGTTTGCATACACGAATATGTCTGTTCTGTTCTAGAATGGGCCTATGGGCCATACTGTTATCTGAAAAGGGCTAAGGCTGTGACAACCCGAATTAGGGCCTAATCAGAATAGTGGTTTTGTGACCACAAATCTGAGATAGAAATAATTGTTTTATAATTATTTTGGGGTTTATGATATGATTGCATGATTGTGTGAAAATTTCGTGATGAAATTCTATGCCTAAAGTGCTTAAATTGAAAGTAGGGACTAAATCGAATAAGTTGCAAAATTTGCATCCCAGAAGTTTTTAGTATGAAATTGTTTTGGAATATTAATTAGGAGGTCTTAAATAGCAATTTGACCAATTTTAAGTTCATGGACAAAATTAGGACATGGAAGGAATTTTTGAAAGTTTAGTAAGGAGGGCATTTTGGTCATTTGGATATTAAATGAAATAAAATGGGAAAAATAACACAAAATTGATCATCATCCTCCTTAGTTGCTGCGAATTCTCCTCTCTCCATATCTAGGGTTTCTTCAATTTTCAAGCTCCATAGTAAGTGATTCCAAGCCCGCTTTTAATGTTCTTTACGTTTTGGAATCCGGAAGCTCGATTAAGCTTATGCTAGTAATAATTTAACCTAGGGTTCACATTTGGAAAAATACCCATAGGTGAAATTTGTGTATTTTGATGTTTTATGATAGAATATGAGGTTTTAAATTATGTTAAATAACTTGTGCTACTCGGTTTTAAGTGAAAGCGAGTAAAAGCAGCATAATCGGTAAAAATACCTATTGTTCATAACTATATGATAGAGTGAGAATTTGATGTTGTTGTAGAAGAGAAAATGTTCAGCATATCATAAAATATAAGAATAAGGGCTGAAATTAAATTCCGAGCCTAGGGGCAAAATTGTAATTTTGAAAAGTTAGGGGCAAAATGTAATTTTTCCATGATGTGATTTTGGATTGAAATAAATAGTATGAGTATTAAATGAGCTAAATGTGTTATTATAGATCAAGAAAGGCGGAATTGATCTCGAGCAGGGAAGGAAAAAGTTTTGGACTAAATTGCAAAATTTCCACATTTTGCACCAAGGTAAATTTGTATGTAAATATTACAATAATTTCATGTACATTCTTATATTTCAGCCTATTATATAAATATACTAGCTGATGTTAAAATATAAATCGACTATTGGAAGAATGGAAATAAATATAGAGAGAGATCCGGTTGAACATTGGAGAGATCGAATGAAATAGAGGAGCGAAGCTAGGTCACATGTATGATCTTGAGTGCACATCATGTGTACAAGAAAGCTACGAGACACCTGTAGTAGCTAGGTCACATGTGTGATACGAGATGTATCCCATGTAGACAAGAGAGCTACGTGAAAGATAAATGTAGCTAGGTCGCATGCGTGATTCCAAGTGAAGGACACCATGTAGACAAGAGAGCTACGTGAAAGATAAATGTAGCTAGGTCGCATGCGTGATTCCAAGTGAAGGACACCATGTAGAAAAGAGAGCTACGAGACAAATCGGTTGGGTCGAATGAGTGGTACTAAGTGTTCACCATGTGTACAAGAGAGCCGAACTAAGCGAAGTATGATGGTGGGGTGTGTCTTTGAAACCATTAAATATCGAGGATTGATCCGAATTGTTCAACGGGATGGTTTTGTGGTGATATTGTGGTTTGGACCTACACTTATGGTGAATGAAATGTGGTGAAAATGATTTGTGGTATATACATATATAAGATAAAATGAGGTTAGCATAAAGAATGTGTGAAAGAGTGAAATTAGCATTAAAACTGTTTTTAGATGGTAGCAGTGACGTGATTTTGAAAAATCACCAAAAATAGGAGGAATATAATTAGAGGTTGAATGAGATGTGAAATTAAAGTTTAATGAGTCTACTTTCATATAAAAGAAACAGATCAAGCAAAGGAATTCTATATTTTGAGATATTTACAATTGTATGTGACTTGCTCAGGATGAATACGTGATCCCCTGTTCCAACTTTGAAAAATCATTAAAAATTGTACAAAGCAAATTAAGAAATATAGTTTACATGTATAAATTCCTTATTGAGACTAGTTTTAAATGAAACAGACTTCAGGGTTGTTTGAATTGTGTACTGAGAGAAATTCAATTTGTAGTGAACAGAGGTCAGATCAGTCGAGCTGTGTAACAGGGGAAACTTTAACTAATAAACTGTACTAATCGGCTGAACCAAAAATTATAGAAAAAAATTAGCAAAAATCTTTATGAGTCTAGATTCAGGGAAATTTTACGGATTTGAATTTCGAGTTTTGTAACTCGAGTTATGATTTATTTAGTGAATATGACGCAGCAGAGACAGCTTAATCAAAGTGGAATGAATAGTGAAGTTAAAGTAGATATACTTGAATTGTTGTGTAAACATGTTAGATTTTTTTTTGTATTTACATACTTACTTACTAAGCTATAAGCTTACTTTGTTTTTCTCTTTGTCTTATAGTGTTCTTCGCTTGCTCGTGAGCTTAAGGATCGTGAAGATCTACCCGCACTATCATACTTTAGGGTATTTGAACTAAACGTTTTGAATTATGGCATGTATAGTAGGCTTAATTATTTTGTTACGTGTCATATTTGTCTAGGTTTAAAATATTAGTTACAGTACTCGACCAGCTAATTTGTACAAGCCATTAAAGTTGGCTAATATTGTTCAAGACATATATTATACGATGCACTATCAAATTGGATGACATATTTATATTTCGGTTATGTTTAATGGTATGTGTTATGTTCTGGTAATACCTTGTATCCTGCTCTCTGACAGTAACGGTAAGGGTGTTACATTTAGTGGTATCAAAGCTATGGTTTAGTCGGTTCTCGGACTAATAAAGTGTGTAAAAGTCTAGCTATACATGCCATAAAAATATTATGATAGTCTGGTGACTCCTGATTATTCTAAACTATGTTTTGTTTTAATATAGTAATGGATCCCGAAGGAACTGCGGTGATGATCTTTGCTAATGTCGCCGGCTCCCACAAGGGACCGCGCCTATGGAAAGTAGACACGAGACATTGAGACAAGGAGATGAGGCTCGGGATGCCTTTCTCCAAATGATGAACAATTGGTATCTTGAATTTATTCGAGCAAATCCAAATGCTCAACCTCCTCCACCCCTCCTATACCTCGGGCGATTCTCAGAGTGCTCAAGGTATAGATTTGGTAAGAATGAACAAGCCTCCGGTTGACAAGATTCAAAACAAGGGGCGAAGAGTTTAGAGCAAAGGTCGATGATGATCCCGAGAAGCGGAATTACGGCTTGAAAATTCTACCGTGTATTTCATGAGCTCTCATGTACACCCGAGAATGCTTAAAGTGTCTTGTATCACTTTTGAGAGATTGACTTACCACGGTGGAAGACTTTGGTTGCAGTGGTGCCAAAAGAAAAGTTACTTGGGATTTCTTCCAGAAGAATTTAGAAAGAAATACATAAGTTAGCGATTTATTGATCAAAAACGGAAGGAGTTCCTTGAATTGAAGCGGGAAAATGTCTCATGGCAGTATGAACGCGAATTTGTAAGACTTAGCAAGTATGCCTGAGAATGTGTGTCCACCGAGGCCATTATGTGTAGAAGATTTGAAGATGGGCTGAATGAGGACATTAAAGTGCTTGTAGGAATTTTGGAGTTGAAAGAATTTGTAGTATTGGTTGATCGAGCTCTTAAAGTCGAAGAATTGAACAAAGAAAGAAGAAAAGTCGCTATTGAGGCCCGAGATGTCGAAAAAGACAGATAAGCAAGCCATTTCAATCTCAACCAAAGAGGTCCAAAGAGACAAACCCTCGAATGACAGTTTCAATTGGGGATTCACACGAGATCGTGGTAGAGCATATTCGGGTCTAAAGCTCAAGCTACTTGGTGGCAAGTGTGGGTAATGTGCGACCTAGAAAGCCCGACCGAGTGTCGACAATGTGGCGAGCAACATTATGGTGAGTGTTGGGGGACCGAGCGAGCTTGTTTCAAAAGTGTTCTCATGAGCATTTTATTAGAGATTGTCCGGAGAAAGTTAAAGAAGAAAGATTTGAGTGCTAGATGAATACCACCGCTAGTAGAGGTAGACCACCGAGAAATCTGGAGGTGGGACTAGTAGTAAAAGCGTGATGAAAGATTTAACGGCAAGATCGAAGCTAGAGCACCTGCTAGAGCTTATGCTATACGTGCTGAGAAGATGCATCATCTCCGATGTTATTATTGGTACATTTTCTCTCTATGATACTATTGTTATTGCATTGATTGATCCCGGTCTACTCATTCCTATATTTGCATGAATTTAGTATCCAATAAAAAGTTGCTGTTGAATTCTTGAGTTTACGATTAAAGTGTCGAACCCTTAGGCCAATATGTGCTAGTTGACAAGGTTTGCAAGAATTGCCCATTAATGATTCAAGGTCACTGCTTTTCCGGCCAACTTGATGTCATTACCATTTGGTGAGTTTGACGTTATCTTGGGAATGGACCGTTAACATTGTATGATGCTAAGGTAGATTGTAAACAAAAGACACTAGAGTTGAAATGTGAAAATGGAGAAATTCGTGGGTTGAAACAGATGAGTCAAATAAATTGCCTATGGTGATTTCGCACATGTCCGCACGTAAATACATGAGAAAAGGGTGTGAAGCTTATCTGCTTATGTAATGAATATTGAGTTGCCTCAACTGAAATTTGACTCGATCTCGATAGTCTGTGAGTTTCGGATGTATTTCTGAGGAATTGCCCGGGTTGCTTCGAACGAGAGATAAATTTTGCTATTGATTTGTTGCCGGCATCTTGCACCGGTCTCGATTGCTCCATATAGAATGGCTCAATGAATTAAAAGAATTGAAGGCTCGATTGCAGGAGTTAACGACAAGGGATTTGTGAGACCGAGTTTCTCTCACTGGGTGCTCTGTATTATTCAGTAAGAAGAAGGATGGTTCAATGAGACTTTGCATTGATTACCGTCGACTTAATAAGGTGACTATAAAGAACAAGTACCCATTGCCGAGGATTGATGATTTATTCGATCGGTTAAAGGGGCCACAGTGTTTTCAAAGATTGATTTGAGGTCCGTTACTACCAAATGAGAGTTAAGGAGTCGACATGTGCGAAAACCGCCTTTAGGACAAGGTATGGACATTATGAGTTTCTTGTGATGCCTTTCGACAACAAATGCTCCAAATATATTTATGGACTTAATGAATCGGATCTTCCAGCCATATTTGGATAAGTTTGTAGTAGTGTTTATAGATGACATTTTAATTTATTCTCGAGATGAGTCCGAACATGCGAACACTTGAGAACTATATTGCGAGATCTTGAGAGAAAAGAAACTGTTTGCCAAGTTTAGTAAAAGTGAGTTCGGCTTCGTGAAGTCGGATTTTTGGGGCATATAGTCTCGGTGATGGTATTCGGTGGATCCAAGCAAGATTTCTGCGATTGTTGATTGGAAACCGCCAAGAATGTATCCGAGGTTAGAAGCTTTTTAGGCTTAGCCGGGTATTATAGACGTTTTATTGAAGGATTTTCAATGATTGCCTCTCCTATGACTAAGTTGTTGCAAAAGAATGTTAAGTTTGAATGGACTGATAAATGTCAACAAAGTTTTGAAAAATTGAAAGCACGATTGATGAAGCACCAATTTTAGTACAACCGAGTCGGAAAGGAGTTCGTAATTTATAGTGATGCATCATTGATGTGCCTTGGATGTGTGTTGATGCAAGAGGGTAAAGTGGTAGCTTATGCTTGAGACAGTTAAAACCGCATGAGAAGAACTATCCTACACATGATTTGGAACCGGCATTGTTGTTTTTGCCTTGAAGATTTGGCGACATTATTTGTACGGTGAAAATGCCGAATTTTTACCGATCACAAAAGTTTGAAGTACTTGATGAATCAAAAGGATCTGAATCTGACGGCAATGAAGATGGCTTGAATTATTAAAGGATTATGATTTAGTGATTGATTATCATCCGGAAAAGCAAATGTAAGTTCTTGACGCCTTGAGCGAAAAATTTCTTTTTACTTTGAGAGCCATGAACACGGGGTTAGCATTGTCGATGATGGGTCAATCTTAGCAGAGATGAGAGCTAAACCGTTATTTCTCCGCTTGATTTGTGATGCTCAAAAGAATGATAGTGAGTTGCGGATCAAGAGAACTCAATGCGAATCGAAGTTCGACTCGATTTTCGAGTTGGACCGGATGACTGCTTGATGTTTCGAGACAGGATATGTGTGCCGAAAAATGATAAATTGATTCGTAAAATATTACATGAGGCGCACAATGGTCATTTATCAGTTCATCTGGTAGCACAAAAATGTATAATGATTTAAAGAAGTCGTATTGGTGGCGGTATAAAAGGAAATTTCGAATTTGTAACCAAGTGTTTGATCATCAACAAGTAAAAGTGAACATCAAGTGCCTTGAGGATTACTTCAACCGGTAATGGTGCCCGAGTGGAAATGGGACAAGATTACCATGGATTTTGTAACTGGTTTGCCTTTAACTCCTAAAAGAAGGATCTTTGTTTGGGTAGTGGTTGATAGATTAACAAAGTCACCCATTTTATACCAAGACGTCTGATTACTCACTTGATAAATTAGTCGAATTATATATTGCTGAAATTGTGAAGTTGCACGAGTACCTATGTCTAGAATATCAGATAGAGATCCAAGATTTACCTCGAGATTTTGGAAAAAGTTACAAGAAGCTTTGGGTACAAAATTGAACTTTAGTACCGCATTTCATCCACAAACAGATGGTCAAACGGAAAGAGTAATCTAGGTACTCGAAGATATGCTTAGATGCTGTGTTTTAGAATTTGGAGGTAGTTGGGAGAAATATCTATCTTTGATTGAGTTTGCCTACAATAACAGTTATCAATCAAGTATACAAATGGCACCGTACGAAGCCTTGTATGGTCGTAAGTGTCGAACTCCTTTATATTGGACCGAGCTTAGTGAGAAATGATTCATGGAGTTGATCTAGTTAAAGAAACCAAGAGAAAATAAAAGTAATTCGGGATTGCTTGAAAGCTGCTTCAGATCGACAAAAGTCATATGCAAATTTAAAAAGAAAAGAGATTGAATTTCAGGTGGGTGATAAAGTGTTCTTGAAGGTGTCACCATGGAAAAGATTCGAGATTTAGTCGAAAAGGCAAGTTGAGTTCGCGTTTTATTGGGCCGTACGAGATTACTGAGAGAATTGGACCAGTGGCATATCGGTTGGCCTTACCGACAGAGTTAGAAAGAATTCATAACGTGTTTCATGTATCAATGTTGCGACGTTATCGTTCGATCCTTCACATGTGATTTCCCAATGAAATTGAGATTCGATCGGATATGACCTATGAGGAGAAACCAATAAAGATTTTGGCTCGAGAGGTTAAACAGTTAAGAAATAAAAGTATAGCTTTAGTGAAAGTATTGTGGCACGAGACATGGGATAGAAGAGGCTACGTGGGAACCGAGGAAGCTATGAGGAAACAAGACCCAAACCTCTTTACTGGTAAGATTTTCGGGACGAAAATCTCAAAAGGGGGAGAATTGTGACAACCCGAATTAGGGCCTAATCGAATAGTGGTTTCGTGACCACAAATCCGAGATAGAAATAATTGTTTTATAATTATTTTGGGGTTTATGATATGATTGCATGATTGTGTGAAAATTTCGTGATGAAATTCTATGCCTAAGGTGCTTAAATTGAAAGTAGGGACTAAATCGAATAAGTTGCAAAATTTGCATCCCGAAGTTTTAGTATGAAATTGTTTTGGAATATTAATTAGGAGGTCTTAAATAGCAATTTGACCAATTTTAAGTTCATGGACAAAATTAGGACATGGAAGGAATTTTGAAAGTTTAGTAAGGAGGGCATTTTGGTCATTTGGATATTAAATGAAATAAAATGGGAAAAATAACACAAAATTGATCATCATCCTCCTTAGTTGCTGCGAATTCTCCCTCTCTCCATAGCTAGGGTTTCTTCAATTTTCAAGCTCCATAGTAAGTGATTCCAAGCCCCGCTTTTAATGTTCTTTACGTTTTTGGAATCCGGAAGCTCGATTAAGCTTATGCTAGTAATAATTTAACCTAGGGTTCACATTTGGAAAAATATCCATAGGTGAAATTTGTGTATTTTGATGTTTTATGATAGAATATGAGGTTTTAAATTATGTTAAATAACTTGTGCTACTCGGTTTTAAGTGAAAACGAGCAAAAGCAAGATAATCGGTAAAAATACCTATTGTTCATAACTATATGATAGAGTGAGAATTTGATGTTGTTGTAGAAGAGAAAATGTTCAGCATATCATAAAATATAAGAATAAGGGCTGAAATTAAATTCCGAGCCTAGGGGCAAAATTGTAATTTTGAAAAGTTAGGGGCAAAAATGTAATTTTTCCATGATGTGATTTTGGATTGAAATAAATAGTATGAGTATTAAATGAGCTAAATGTGTTATTATAGATCAAGAAAGACGCGAATTGATCTCGAACGGGAAGGAAAAAGTTTTGGACTAAATTGCAAAATTTCCACATTTTGCACCAAGGTAAATTTGTATGTAAATATTACAATAATTTCATGTACATTCTTATATTTCAGCCTATTATATAAATATACTAGCTGATGTTAAAATATAAATCGACTATTGGAAGAATGGAAATAAATATAGAGAGAGATCCGGTTGAACATTCTGAGAGATCGAATGAAATAGAGGGCGTAGCTAGGTCACATGTATGATGCTGAGTGCACATCATGTGTACAAGAAAGCTACGAGACACCTCAGTAGTAGCTAGGTCACATGTGTGATACGAGATGTATCCCATGTAGACAAGAGAGCTACGTGAAAGATAAATGTAGCTAGGTGCATGCGTGATTCCAAGTGAAGGACACCATGTAGACAAGAGAGCTACGTGAAAGATAAATGTAGCTAGGTCGCATGCGTGATTCCAAGTGAAGGACACCATGTAGACAAGAGAGCTACGAGACAAATCGGTTGGGTCGCATGAGTGGTACTAAGTGTTCACCATGTGTACAAGAGAGCCGAACTAAACGAAGTATGATGGTGGGGGTGTCTTTGAAACCATTAAATATCGAGGATTGATCCGAATTGTTCAACGGGATGGTTTTGCGGTGATATTGTGGTTTGGACCTACACTTATGGTGAATGAAATGTGGTGAAAATGATTTGTGGTATATACATATATAAGATAAAATGAGGTTAGCATAAAGAATGTGTGAAAGAGTGAAATTAGCATTAAAACTGTTTTTAGATGGTAGCAGTGACGTGATTTTGAAAAATCACCAAAAATAGGAGGAATATAATTAGAGGTTGAATGAGATGTGAAATTAAAGTTTAATGAGTCTACTTTCATATAAAAGAAACAGAGCAAGCAAAGGAATTCTATATTTTGAGATATTTACAATTGTATGTGACTTGCTCATGATGAATACGTGATCCCCTGTTCCAACTTTGAAAAATCATTAAAAATTGTACAAAGAAAATTAAGAAATATAGTTTACATACCTAAATTCCTTATTGAGACTAGTTTTAAATGAAACAGACTTCAGGGTTGTTTGAATTGTGTACTGAGAGAAATTCAATTTGTAGTGAACAGAGGTCAGATCAGTCGAGCTGTGTAACAGGGGAAACTTTAACTAATAAACTGTACTAATCGGCTGAACCAAAAATTATAGGAAAAAATTAGCAAAAATCTTCGTGAGTCTAGATTGAGGGAAATTTTACGGATTTGAATTTCGAGTTTTGTAACTCGAGTTATGATTTATTTAGTGAATATGACGCAGCAGAGACAGCTTAATCAAAGTGGAATGAATAGTGAAGTTAAAGTAGATATACTTGAATTGTTGTGTAAACATGTTAGATTTTTTTTTGTATTTACATACTTACTTACTAAGCTATAAGCTTACTTTGTTTTTCTCTTTTGTCTTATAGTGTTCTTCGGCTTGCTCAGGAGTTAAGGATCGTGAAGATCTACCCGCACTATCATACTTTAGGGTATTTGAACTAAACGTTTTGAATTATGGCATGTATAGTAGGCTTAATTATTTTGTTACGTGTCATATTTGTCTAGGTTTAAAATATTAGTTCTGATGCTCGACCAGCTAATTTGTACAAGCCATTAAAGTTGGCTAATATTGTTCAAGACATATATTATATGATGCACTATCAAATTGGATGACATATTTATATTTCGGTTATGTTTAATGGTATGTGTTATGTTCTGGTAATACCTTGTATCCTGTTCCTGCGACGGTAACGGGTAAGGGGTGTTACAAAGGCCCAGTTTACCGTATTCTAAAAAGGGCTTCGGCCCAGTACCCGATGTTATTTGAATAGGGCTTAGGCCCAACAGGCTTGAGCTGACTTGGGCTTTGGATGGGTTTTCCATATACACTGAGTTTTCCAAACTCGCCCCCTTTCTCCTCCATCCTTGCAGGTAAGCCCTAGTTGGTGGACTTGGAGCTGGGCGGGATTCAGGGTGGCCACAAAGATTAAATTTCTAGTTTTAAATAAGTTTCAAGTAGCTTACTTTTAAATTTCGCATTTTTTTTGATTATTTCTATTTTGGTTAAAGTTATAATAAGGCTACTCTATTATTTTTTATTTCGGCTTTTTAAATTACTTAAATCGTTTTCGACTTGAGATTCACATCACTTAAATTGATTCTTTGAAATTGGTTAACTCTAGGTTTATAAAAAATTACTTGTTTCAAACCGACACGACAATCAAACGTCTTCAAAATGAAACTTTTCAAGGTGTAACAAAAGTCGTATTTTTCTAAACCCTTAACAATTGATAATGGATAGGACTCACACTAGTGAATCAGAACATTTCTCTTAAAACTTCATTAATGGTTTTGCAAAGCTCACCCAAACTTTAGTAAACTTGGTAACTTGGTTAGTAGTAGGTAATGTGAAACACCGGATTCGACCGTAACGTCTAGGCCGGGTTTGTGGTGTTACACTTGATGCTCGGTTTTTACTTGCTGATAGACTAAACATTTCGAAACAAGGTCAGAGATGTCTCGTTTCATACCATGCCACCAGTAAAGCTATTTCAGATCAGCGTACAACTTCGTACTACCCGAGTGAATAGCTAACCGACTGCTGTGAGCTTCATTCAAAATTATCTGAATAAAAAACTCTGAATCAACATTCGAATTACGTTGAGCTTATTTTGCTAACAAATCATCATCAACATTCTGAGTATTACATATTTGTTGAACCAATAATGGTCTTGTTTTTATTTCAACTATTATCGAACCCTCACCAGACATAGCCATATATACATTCATTGCACGTAAAGCGAACAGTGATTTTTGGTTTAGAGCATCAGCAACAACATTAACCTTTCCCGTATGGTAGTCAATCACAAGCTCATAATTTTTTTTAACAACCCTAATCATATGGAATCACAGGATATCTCTGTATACTCCATCATTAGAACATACTTCAACCCGTTCATTGACACATGACTGAGATTCGAAAACTCTTTATTTAATTTAGGCTAAATCAGAACTAATTTTTCAGTGGATAACGTCTTCATGCAAAAGAAAGCTTCAACAATTGAACTAACTTTAATTTACCACAATACTTCTAAGATAAAATTGTTCCGTTAGACATAATTCTGTATCAAGTCCTCAAGAATACAAGTTCTTCTTCCATATTACCCTCCAGACAACATATGTACATTCAAAGTTTATTTCCGATATGGAGGATAGATTCAAACTTATATAACCCAGTTACATTTTCAATCAAATAATTTAAGATTAGATTAAACCACTGAATTGGTCTTTTCAAAGAAATTCTTTCTTCTCGTTAGAAACAATTATCCAGACATATCATTATACAGATGCCACAATCATCAAATACAAATCATAATGTCATAATAAGATTGTCGTCATACCCATAACAATAGATAATATCCCAGTTGTTAATGAAGCATATGAACCCAGAAGATAATCAAATATGTTTTGAACAACAACCATTGCAAAAACACAACTTTTATAACTCTGATACCGGTACTACAGTACTCCTAAATTTTAGAGCAGAGATTATAATCACATAGAATCATGAGAAAACTAGTATAACTAAATTTTCAACATTTGAAACTACACTGAATATCCAGAAATTACAACCCGTATAGAATGATATCAACCCTGATGATATTCCAGAAAATGTCCAGAAAGAACAATATTACTTTAAATACTAAAATCCACAGTAACAGAAGCAATTTAATCTTCACATATTTTCAACATAACAATAGCTAGCAGAAACATAGTATTAGCATCATACAAATTTCACCATCGACTTTCGTATCCACAAAAGGGAATAAATACCAAAGAAAGACATAGCAATGTCGAATACAACCCAAACATACCAACGATACTTTCGTTTGTTTGTAGGTTTAGCCAATGTTCTCATACGATAAGAATTCCTTCTAAAATTAAACAGTCACATATACTTCTGAGAATAAATATACACATAGAATGCCTAAAAGGAATTATAATAACTGCCAAACTATAACCACTACATTCAGCCCTCAATACAATTCAAACATTATTTCAAGTGTCTAGTTCTGCCATCAGAAATTAGCATAAATCAATTCAGAAAAGCTTTTAGCTAATATTTTCCTTAGTTAACATACCTGAATAGGTCATTTGATCGAAAATAACTTCTTCTTTAATAGGGACGTCACATAATTTGAGTAATCTACAAAACTATCCAATGTCTCTTTTAATTCTTTCTTCATTTGCTGATTCAATCTCTTTTCTGGCCACATTATTAATCTTCTGAACACAGACTTCTATAACTCCACACTTTTGAGCTTATTCAACCCAGATCTTACAAGTTTGACAGTAACATTTCACTAATAAGGGGGTGAGGGTAGTTAAAGCCTCAAATTTAACTTACACATTAATACACATAACACATATTTTCACAAATAGTCAATTCATTAATAATTTCACATTTTCCAATCATTTAATAATCATTTGCTCTTAATCACCTTTATTCTTAATTCATATACCAACTCAAATCATATTTCACAATCAAAACATTTCAGATAGCAATCACTACTCACATATCATAATCTATATGTTCCTATAAACATAGCATTTGTCACCATCAATATATCATACTCTTTGATCCACACCTTTATGAGTTTCAACTCATCATCAACACATTTCCATTCAAACATTCGAGTACTCATTCCATACTAACAAAATTAGCTTGTTGAAAACTTATCTGTCTCATCAAAACAATTTTCGTTAGAGTCAGGAGATATCACACTATCGTAGGTTAAATATGGCATGTATAGATAGATTCACATACACTATGGTAGTCTTAGAACCGACTAAACCATAGCTATGATACCAAACAAATGTAACACCCCTAACCTATATTCGTCATTGGATTGGGGTTACGAGGCATTACCGATCATAAAACAATTCAGAACAGACTTTCTTTACAAGGTTAATCATCTAGTAATTTTTTATATACATTACATTTCACATACTTATCAAATATGTATACTTTAACTTTGATGACATTTGAATGATTCAAATATAAAATATTTTAATTATCAAGTAAATATTATGCGCATGCTTTATACAATCAAACATACATTATTTCCTTTCATATAAATGAAACATTCCATAATAACATTCGTTTGCCTTATTGCTATATTAGCATAACATGAATAGATAATTGTATAATCCACTTAGCATATGCCAAAATATATCATCAAATTAACCAATTAAACCACTTAAATAAATTACCCAAAATGTTCAAATAATGTGCCATTTGAAAACGATACATAATCATATTCATTTCATGTCTATTTGGCAACCAAGATCTACTAGTGCATATCAATTGATTTTCAAATAATTATCAAATCCATATAGTCATACCTATCATTATTTTATAACATAAGCATACTCCAATGTACCACATATACTTGACATACATTTTACTAATTAATGCATTACATATTATAACTCAAACACAAACATCATTTACTCCATAACCGAAACACCATCTTATATCCTTATACATATATACCTAGAGTTAACAAATGTGTCATACCATTTCATCTTGTGCAAATACACACACACACACACACACACACACACACACACATATATATATACAGGTATCAAATCACCAAGTTTACCATAACCCTTTTATATACTTTCACCAAATAACCGAAGTACATCATACTAGCTTCCAAATCAATTGATGATACAATTTATACTTCACAAAAATAAATCAATAACCAAATATAAACATATATCCCATACACAAATCTTATCTACCATGTAATAAACATATCAAAATAAACATTTTCTATATTCGAATAAAACCTATCATCCTTTAATACCAAATCATGAATAACACCTTGACCAATTTAACAACCAAATTCACTTATACTTTTATCTATCCTTATGTCATAACCGAATCAAACAAATGCACACATCCAAAATCACCAGCCAACTTCAATGTACAATATAGATATCACAAATACCGTTCATTCAGGACACATAGCATAATAACCAGATGAACTTAAGTCATAATCAAACAAATCTGTAATAAAGCATTGAAGTTAGGCCATTTTCGCATGGCTTAAATTATACAAACAAAAATCCAACATTTTAAGTTACCATCTAAACTATACATGCCATAGGTTCGAAAATTCAGCTTATAAAATACCGAAGACAGTTGATAGTGTGATAAGCTTCTCTGACGATTCTCGAGCTCAAAACTTGAATCCAAAATCTAAAAAATAGAGGTAAACACGAACACACACAGAGTAAGCTTTCATAGCTTAGTAAGTCATAAGCAAATATACAACTTAATTACATATTCAAACCATTTAAACTAAACCAAATTATACTATCATAGTTATTTTAAATCTTAAGCTTACAAATTCATGTATTTTATATGTACTTTCACATGTATATTATTCATGGCCGAATGAACATAAATATATTTTAACAAACTATCATTCAATTTTCAAGCCAAAATATCATTTTCATAACTAGTACTAACATATACTCTTATATGCATAAATTCATAGATCAAAGGATAATAATCACATACATATTTATATTATATGGCCGAATACACATACGTATACACAAGCAAAATATCCATCAATTTCAAAGCTAAATATCATTATGTGAACACATATACTTAAACTCATGAATCAATATACAGCTTGTAATAGCCCAATTTTCATTGTGTCAAAAGCAGTGATTTGAGGATCACTAAACCTGACAAGTAAGTTTGAAAATTTAATAAATTAATACCTATGAGTCAAGTGCGATTATAGAAGTAAATTTTTTAATTAGCAAATTTTGTGATTTAAAAGAATTAATTAGGTAAATCGGGTTGAAAACGAGGTATCAAGATCTGGATTCATAAACCAAGCCATAAATATTTTTATAAATATTTATGAATTGTTATTAAGTTAGTATTAAAGTTTCGTTAGAAAATTTTAACGTTTCGTTAGTCAATTAATTAAAAAGGACTAAATTGAAAATAGTGCAAATTTCGGTAAAGTGATTAAATAGCTTAAGTGACTAATAAGGAGGATTTAAAAGGCAATTAGACCCAAATTATATGGGCTGGACGGTTTGGGCAAGAAAATCAGCAAAAAGACAAGGAGAAACATGGGCAAAATTGGAAATTTTGCAAATTAAACATATAAAATAAAGACGAAATTGAAAAATCTAGAGATATCATCATTTTTCTTCAACAAAAACACTATGGGAGGTCTAGAAGTTGCTGGTTTTTCATATTTTGACAGTTCAATTTTTACTTCTTCTTATTAATTTTTATGTTTTTGTGACTTTTACAATTAGGTCCAACTATCTAATTCATTAGTTTTGATTTTATGGGTGACTTTAAAAGTTACCATGAATAAGTGTTGTATGATTATGGTGAATTATTATGGAATTGAATTTCTTATTTTATTATATGATGATTTTATTAAGTGATTTTGATAGAAATTGATTTTAGGACCTAATTGTGAAAAAGTTGTGAATTAAGGTTTGGTACTGAAATTCTAATTTTTAAGGTTTTGTAGTAGCATAGAATGAATAAATAAAGTGTTAATTGAGAAAAATTAGCTCAATTGATGGGTTAATTGAGTAGGGACTAAATTGTAAAAACTATAAAATTTGGGCCAAAAGTGTAATTTTAGGAATTAAAGGGTTTAAACTATAAAGTAGAGTAAAATTGAAATGAATGCCAATAAATTAATGATTTTACAATTATAGATCAAGAACCCGAAGTGAATCGTGGAAAAGAGAACATAGCCAATTAGTCCTTGAACTTGTATGACTTTTTCAAATTTGCCCAAGTAAGTTCATATGGCTAAATTCAATGTTTTGTTATGAAAATTTCATGAATATTATAGTATATTATTTTATATGAACGTTATAAAGTTTTGATAATTGTAAAATAATGATTAAGTAAAAGTACAAATTAGTTAAAACGATGGATTTGAGTACTTTCGTTCAATGGCTAAGACGAATTGATGGAAACGACCATGGTTGGACCATGGCAACATGTGATATGTGATTTCCGTAAAATACCATAGTTGGGCTATGGCATCGGTGTGATATGAGCTTCTGTATAAGACCATATCTGGGATATGGCATCGGTATGATATGTGCTTCTATGTAAGACCATATCTGGGATATGGCATCACTGTGATATGTGATCCGTGTAAGACCATGGCTGGGCTATGGCTTCGATGTGTGATATGTGACTATGTGCAAGACCATAGTTTTACTATGGCATTGTGATAACGAAGTACTCAATTCCGTAATCGTTCCCTAATTTGATTAAGAAAGGTAAATGATAAATGGGCCTAAGAGATTAAAAGTTGGTTAATAAGTGACATTGAATTCAAGCAAGTGAACTTATCACTAATTTTGTGATTGACAGGAGGAGTTAGTAAATTTAGATATTGTATAATTGTTATAAGATTTTTGGTAAGAATTATTTTCTATGCCAATGAACTTATTAAGCTTTCATAAGCTTACTCTTGTGTGTTAAATGTTCTTTGTAGATTGACGTGAAATTGGTGGATCGGATCAACACATCAGGGCACACAATCCAAATTACTTTGGTAAGTTTTATTGTGCATTTTAAGGTTTATATGGCATGTATAAGGTTTAATTGAAAGGAAGTGAAGGTGTTATAAACTTAGTTATCAACATTTTTCACTAAAATGATTTTGGACAGTAGTAGTAGTCCAACTTTTTAAAATCACCAAAAATTGTGGAAATAGACTTAGAGGTTTAATAAAAAAATGAAATTAAATGCTATTGAGTCTAGTTTGACATAGAAGAAATGGTGTAACCAAAAGAATCTTATTTTATGAGTTAATTTAATTTTTGTGAGATAAAGTCAGAATGGTTTCGGAATCCCCTGTTTTGATTTTGGAAAATCATTAAATATTTTACAAAAATAATTACGGGTTATAATTTATATGCTTAAAATACTTATTGAGTCTATTTTCAAAAGAAAAAAACAGGAACATCATTCAAATTTCTGTATGAGGAGATAATTATTTTTCAGTAAAGAAAGGTTGAAGCTGTCAAACAGCAGAACATGGGTAACTTTGAAGAATAAACTGTACTTATTGGCTAATCCATAAATTTTGGAAATTTTATGGTAAGAATATATGTGAGTCAAGTTTCAAGGAAAATTAGCAGATCTTAATTTAGAGTTTCATATCTCTAAATATAAATAATTTAGTGAATATGGCTCAAGTGGATAGTTTCGCTATAAACAGTAAATATCATGAATTATTTGAAAATGTTCTGAAATTTTTGGTAATGCTCCGTAACCCTATTCTAATGTTGGATACGGGTTAGGGCTGTTACATTTATTGGTATCAAAGCTTCAGTTTAGCCAATTCTCGAAAAAATTGAGATATGTAAAGTGTGTGGAAATAGATGCCATATAAATCTGTGTTATTGTGATGTATATGATTCGATCTAATCTTTATTTTACTTATAGACAAAGATGCTTTCCAACCAAACTATTTTCGATAGTACTAAATGTGATATTGAGATATTTGAAATGTGTTTATGATGAGACAGAACTTAGAAAGGCATGAATAGAAGTTCATGATATGTATGTGATAATGTACGAAATAAGATAACCATAAGTTGAGAAATGTGGAAACGTGAATGAAATGAAAGTTTATATTGTTATAAGCTTATATATGTTTGTGCGGCATTCATACGATGTTATATGCCTAACTTGTTTGGTTAAGTAAATGCTATGAGTAAATTTACTCAAAATTCATGTAATGTATGTTTAAGTACACTTGTTTGAAAGGGATAATTGAAAAGTTCGTGTAACATGATTATGTATGTTAATTTGCATAAACTGAAATATGTAATTATGATGATATGATGTTGATGATGAATGCTAAGCCATATGTGTGTATTTATGAGAGTCCAGTTAGAGGCTTTATGACCTCACCCCTTTACCAATATGGTATTTTATAACGAAAATTCACGAGAATTATTGTGAATAAGTTCACAAGTGTGAAACTAAAGAGTACAGTAGTGGAATAATTAATAATGCAGACGGAGTTGAAAATAGTTTGACAAGTGAATACAGTTTTGAAAAAGGTATCAGATTATTCTAAAGATCATTCAGATTACGTAATGTCACAGTTAAAGAAAAAGTTAACTTCGGCTAATCAACTTATTCACATATGATGTCTAAAGTATGTGTTTTCTGAAGTTTTTCCCGAATTGGTTTTCATTAATGAATGGAATGATACAGGGTTCGTGATGACAGAATTAGTCAGAGAAATGATAATTGAGTAGTAAAGATGTCTGTGTGTGACAACTATAGGTGAAATGAATATGATGATCTTTTCTGGGTATTATATATATTCTTTTATCCTCAGATATAGGTGTGTGGTTGTTCAGTTTTTGATGGAGTTCTTATGTTGTGAGAATGCTAGCTAACTATGATGTTAGACGAAAGCCCTGTTTATCTGGCCGGTTTATGATTAGTATTTCTTCATCTCTTTGGAATTCTATTCTAATATGTTAGAATGAAGTCGATGGTAAAATTTTATGTGAGAATATTTTTATGTTCTTACTAATTATGGTTTTTTTTACACATGCGGGAAATATATTATTTTTGTTATGATGGAAGTCCAGAGTTGGTAAGTAGTGTTTTTCTTCTGGCTTTCTCCGAGGAATTATCAAAATCTTTATGATATTCTTGTGAGTTATGTTCTCAGACTTCCAGTATGGTATCGTATTTGAGTTTTCTTATCATCCTTATTGTGTAAATTATCGGACATGGCTCATCTTTAAAGTATGTTCTTTGGTATGTGGTGGCTATGTTTATTATGAGTATTTCTGGATTAATAATAGGAATGTAGTGATTCTGGTATCAGGATTTTTCTAATTTTCGTAGAAGAAATTAACATCGGCAAGGGTATATATGGTCAGAGCACAAGCTTAAATTGTATAGTAGTTTTCTTTCCTCAGGTAAATTTGAATAAAGTTGATGAGTTCAAGCAGGATATTTGTTTCCTCGAACTAATACAGTTTAAAAGATTTTTAATTGGCATGTTAAGAGAATTTTGAAAGATTGTGAGTTTGAGCTGTTTTCTCAGAATGAAGAAAAAAAGTACCTTGATATGTTATTATTCGATAGTTGAAATCAACTCAGTGGATTAAAAAAAATCTATAATTTAGCAAGTATGATATAGGGATATACTTATTGGATTACTTTAACCGAATGATGTTATTATGATTTAAAGTTGTTCTGATTGATAACGTTATCACAATGACGAGAGTTTGGATGGTCTGTTGCATGTTAGTAAAGTTAGATATAAGTTGAAAGATTTCAGATCCAGACATGCCAAAAGCATTAGTTAAAGTTTGATAATCAGGATTTCTCGATTACGATTCAATAGAAGATTACTGGGAATATTTTTGTTTTTGATAATTGTACTATTAATGATAAAGTTGTGACAAGAGGATGTCATGGTCGTTCAGCTAAATTTGGTATAATATCAAGTACTGATGTGACTTCTGATACGAGTTCTGAATCGAAATGAGTTATGATGGATTTATATGTAGAATATCATTGAGAATAAAACAGAAAGACTTGATTTGATGACTTTTATCAGGTGAGAAATTTCGAGGACGAAATTCCCTAAAGGGGGAGAGTTGTAACAGCCCAATTTTCAATGGTGTCGAAAATAGTGATTTGGGGATCACTAAATCCGACAAGTAAGTTTGAAAATTTAATAAATTAATACCTATGTGTCAAGTGTGATTATAGAAGTATTTTTTTAATTAGTGAATTTTGTGATTTAAAAGAATTAATTAGGTAAATCAGGTTGAAAACGAGGTATTGAGACCTCAGATTCATAAACCGAGCCATAAATATTTTTATAAATATTTATGGAGTGTTATGAAGTTAGTATTAAAGTTTTGCTAGAAAATTTTAACATTTCATTAGTCAATTAATTAAAAAGGACTAAATTGAAAATAGTTCAAAATTTGGTAAAGTGATTAAATAGCTTAAGTGACTAATAAGGAGGGATTTAAAAGGAAATTAGACCCAAATTATATGGGCTGGATGGTTTGGGCAAGAAAATTAGCAAAAAAGACAAGGAGAAACAAGACCAAAATTGGAAATTTTGAAAATTAAACATATAAAATAAAGAAAAAATTGAAAAATCTAGAGATATCATCATTTTTCTTCAGCAAAAACTCCCTGGGAGGTCTGGAAGTTGCTGATTTTTCATATTTTGACATATGTGAGTTTAATTTTTACTTTTTCTTAGTAATTTTTACGTTTTTGTGATTAGGTCCAACTATCTAATTCATTAGTTTTGATTTTATGGCTGACTTTAAAAGTTACCACGAATAAGTGCTGTATAATTATGGTGAATTATTATGGAATTGAAGTTCTTATTTTATTATATAATGATTTCATTAAGTGATTTTGATAAAAATTGATTTTAGGACCTAATTGTGAAAAAGTTGTGAATTAAAGTTTTGTATCGAAATTCTGATTTTCAAAGGTTGTGTAGTAGCATAGAATGAATAAATAAAGTGTTAATTGAGGAAAATTAGCTCAATTGATGGGTTAATTGAGCAGGGACTAAATTGTAAAAATTGTAAAATTTGAGGCAAAAGTGTAATTTTAAGAATTAAAGGGTATAAACTGTAAAGTAGAGTAAAATTGAAATGAATGCCAATAAATTAATGATTTTACAATTATGGATTAAGAACCTGAAGTGAATCGTGGAAATGAAAAAATAGCCGATTAGTCCCTAAACTTTATGACTTTTGCGAGTTTGCCCAGTTAAGTTCATATGGCTAAATTCAATGTTTTGTTATGAAAATTCCATGAATATTATGGTATATTATTGTATATGAATGTTATAAAATTTTGATAATTGTAAAATAATGATTAAGTAAAAGTACAAATTAGTTAGAACGATGGATTTGAGTACTTTCGTTCAGTGGCTAGGACGAATTGATGGAATAGACCATGGTCTTACCATGGCAACATGTAATATGTGATTTCTGTATAAGACCATAGCTAGGCTATGGCATCGGTGTGATATGAGCTTCCGTATAAGACCATATCTGGGATATGGCATCAGTATGATATGTGCTTCTATGTAAGACCATATCTGGGATATGGCATCAATGTGATATGTGATCCGTGTAAGACCATGGCTGGGTTATGGCTTCGGTGTTTGATATGTGACTATGTGCAAGACCATAGTTTTACTATGGCATTGTGATAACGAAGTACTCAATTCTGTAATCGTTCCCTAATTTGATTAAGAAAGGTAAATGATAAATGGGCCCAAGAGATTAAAAGTTGGTTAATAAGAACTTATCACTAATTTTGTGATTATCAGGAGGAGTTAGTGAATTTAGATATCGTATAATTGTTATAAGATTTTCGGTAAGAATTATTTTCTATGCCCATGAACTTATTAAGCTTTCATAAGCTTACTCCTGTGTGTTAAGTGTTCTTTATAGATTGACGTGAAATTGGTGGATCGAATCAACACGTCAGGGCACACTAGCCAGATTACTTCGGTAAATTTTATTGTGCATTTTAAGGTTTATATGGCATGTATAGGGTTTAATTGAAAGGAAGTGAAGGTGTTATAAACTTAGTTATCAACATTTTTCAGTAAAATGGTTTTGGATAGCAGCAGTAGTCCAATTTTGACAAATCACCAAAAATTGTGGAAATTGACTTAGAGGTTGAATAAAATATGAAATTAAATCCTATTGAGTCTATTTTTACCTAGAAGAAATGATGTAAGGAAAAGAATCTTATTTTATGAGATATTTGAATTTTATGAGATATAGTCAGAATGATTTTGGAATCTCCTGTTTTGATTTGGGAAAATCATTAAAAATCATGCAAACATAATTATGGGTTATAATTTATATGCTTAAAATCCTTAATGAATATATTTTCAAAAAACAAAAAACAGAAACATCATTCGAATTCTGTATGAGGAGATAATTAATTTTTAGTATAGAAAGGTTGAAGCTGTCAAACAGCAGAACAGGGGTAACTTTGAAAAATAAACTTTACTAATTGGCTAATCCATAAATTTTGGAAATTTTATGGTAATAATATATGTAAGTCTAGTTTCAGGGAAAATTAGTAAATCTTAATTTGGAGTTCTGTAGCTCCATATATAAATAATTTAGTGACTATGACTCAAGTGGACAGTTTCGCTATGAACAGTAAATATCATGAATTATTTGAAAATGTTCTGAAATTTTAGGTAATGCTTTGTAACCCTATTCTAGTGTTGGATACGGGTTAGGCGTGTTACACAGCTTCTAATGCATAAGCATAGTAATGATCGAATGAACACTTTTATATATAAAGTTACACTAACAAACTATCATTCAATGACCAAGCCAAAACATCTTTATCATACTAAATATACTTACACTTATATGCATATACTCGTAAGTCAAAGTATAACAACCATATATATATTTACATCAATGGCCGAATATACCCCCAATTGCATATATTCGAAAATAATTTCAATAATGTTCATATTATTTATTTACAAGGCGGATTTTCTTTTTCACATTCATATATATTCTTACTTTACTTCAAGCATGTTTTGCAACAAATATTAAGAAACTTACTCATTTTATTTCAAATAGGTAATAAACCAATTCATACCTGATCATCTTAGCTCACTGTTGCACATTTGATCACAACTTATCAATGCCCGATGAACCATTCAGAATTGGGTAGGACACTCGGATAATCACACATATATCGTACAATGCCAACGTCCCAGACGCGGTCTTACATGTAACCACATATCGATGCCATTGTCCCAGACAAGGTCTTACTCAAACACATATATCGAAGCCACATATCGATGCCATTGTAACACCCCTATCCTGTAACCGTCGTCGGAATAGGTAAGGGGCATTACCAGACTTGTAACTCATGTCAGAACAGTAAAATTTTGAACTTTTTCTTGAAATAAAGATCATTCATTTAAATAAGTACTAAGCACAGCCAGGGATAAAGTTTAAACTTCTCTAAGTAAACATTCAAAAGATGCCATTTTCGCATGGCTTATATACATTAACCAAAAATATTCTTCCGCCACTAGTCTATTCTATACATGCCATAAAATAATTCTAAACATAACAGTAACAAGCAGTGGATAGTGATAGTGTGACTAGTTGCTGACGATCCCCGAGCCTGTAGCTTTGCAATGAGATCTATAAAACAGTGAAAACAAAGTAAACGGAGTAAGCATTACAATGCTTAGTAAGTTTTAAGCAGTGTCAATAGATAACAATCAAATTATAACATAGTTGTTCGTATTATTATTTCACTATTCCTTCGGGCATACCATCCCTTTACCGAATATGCACATCTCATCATATACAATAGGCAGATAAACTTTCACATAAAAGTGAGCTCATGTGACATAGATATATTGTATGATTTCACATAACCTCTCACACTGATCCGATGTCACATAATCATAGGAATAGTCTCATAGATTGCTCTCGTATGCATCACATAACTACCTTATGATTTAGTTCAAATCAAGCTCACGTATAAACTTGGAGTACATACCTGTTTAACCTTTCGCATTGAGTAAATTTATAAGTAATTCTTATTACGAAGTCTTATAACTTTAAACTCTCCTCGGATTATCGGCGGGACCTTTAGCTCAGATGAAATCTCCATACGAACTCAGCGGGTCTTAACCCGGACATAGTCACCACATATAGTCATCGGGCCTTAAATCCCGGATTTACATCACAGAGTTTCATGCATATTTATTCACATGTTACAGCATTCACATCGACTATCATATTTGTAATTTATTTACCTCATCAATATCTAATAAAACACACCTTCCGCCATTTGTCATTTGGCCACAATATATATATATATATATATGCACATCTCATACATATCTCACATTAGCCATTTGGCTTTACCACACATCCATCTCATACACGTTTCGCATTAGCCATTCGGCTTTATCTCATATCTAACTCATACACATTTCGCATTAGCCATTCGACCTTACCACATATGTACATGTTCACATTCATCACATTGGCCATTCGGCCTTATCTCATATATGCATGTTCACATTCATCACATTGGCCATTCGGCCTTATCTCATATATGCATGTTCACATTCATCACATTGGCCATTCGGCCTTATCGCACATACGCATGTTCACATTCATCACATTGGCCATTCGGCCTTATCCCACATACGCATGTTCACATTCATCACATTGGCCATTCGCCTTATCGCTTTATCGCATGTTCATATTCATCACATTGGCCATTCGCCTTATCGCATTATACGCATGTTCATGTTCATCACATTGGCCATTCGGCCTTATCACACATACGCATGTTCACATTCATCACATTGGCCATTCGGCCTTATCACACATACGCATGTTCACATTCATCACATTGGCCATTCGGCCTTATCACACATACGCATGTTCACATTCATCACATTGGTCATTCGGCCTTATCACACATGTATCATTTTACAATATCACAATTTAGAATTCACGTATGGGTTTAATCAATAGCTTATGAGCAACTAAAACAAGTTTTGTCAAGGTTTACAACATAATCTCAAATTCAGCACAAGTTGTTTTTCCTGAGCAATAGTCACTGAATTATTTATAACTGGAGCTACAAAACTCCAAATCAATTGCCGTTAATTTTTTCTGAATATAGACTCATATATCTTCTATCCATAAAATTTTCAGAAGTTTTGGTTTGGCCATTCAATACCAGATTTTTTCTTAAAGTTTCCCCTGTTTTACTGTTTGACTAATCCGACCACTCTTCACTACGAATCAAATTTCTCATTTTACAGAATTCAAAATGTGTTGTATTTGATTTCATTTGAAACTAGACTCATTAAGGAGTCTAAGCATATAAATTTTATCTTTTAACCATTTTTGTACAAATTATAATGGTTTTCTAAAGACAGAACAGGGGATTTCGGAGTCATTCTGACACCGTCTCACACAACTTTAAATATCTCTTTATAGGAAATTTCTTTGCTCACACGGTCTCTTTTATAAGAAACTAGACTAATTAAGCTTTGATTACATATTTTATTCAGCCTATTATTCCACACCAACAATTTATGGTGATTTTCTAAAATCACGTTACTGCTGCTGCCTAAGCAAATTATTACAATTTGCTCTTAAATTTCCAAGTCCAAACACTTATGAACTTACCATTTGAGTTTAAAACATATCATGGCCCCATCATATCTTATTAAATCAACTCTCTATGTCCTATTATGATTGAATTTACTCAATGTTTAATCACTTAAAACTTACCTCGGAAGTGGTCGACGACTAGATATCCACGGCTATTCGTTTACTTTCTCTTTTCCCTTATCCGACTTTGATCCTCTAAGCTCTTGAGCTAAATCAAACAATTTACTTCCCAATCAAACACAATCACACGGCATCCATATACATTTTAGAACCATTCTTAACATATTTACTACTCATTTACAAACAAAATACTCATATCACATTTATAAAACTACCTTTCATAAACACTATGTATAAATATGCATTTCTTCACTATTTACTAAGTCAAGCCAAACCACATGATTTATTAATCGTTAATATATATATATATAGCATTAAGAACTTCACTTAAGCTTAAGTATAAAATTTGGTCTTACCAAATTTTGCACATTTTACCAAAATAATAACTACCAATTTTACACATAAGTGCCGAATCAAATCATACCATAGTTACAATATCACTTGACTAATGAAATATCCAAAATATCAATCTATCATTTACCAAATTCATAAACCACATATAAGGCACATTTTAAACTCAAGCATGTAACTTAACAACTTAACCATTAGTTGCCGAACCACAAACAAAACATGTCATAGGCATGTAAAAACATATTTTACCAGTTGATAGCCAAATATAAATATACAACCCTTTACCATTTCCAAAATACATATGCATGGCCAACCTTTTAACCATATATTCGGTCATAAAATTTATTCCTTAATAATTCAACCAATTTCACAATTTAAATCAAAACTAATTGCATCATTTATAACCGTACCTAAATGAACATCAAATAGTATACAAAACATATTCATATGTTAACATCTCAAACCTTACTTTAACAACCAATATGCAAGATATCACATATACATAACTTAGCTTATGAAAGCATATGTATTATATCATAAACACATCTTTTACCAATTACCTCACTTAAGCCAAATTTTATAATCAACCACAAAAAAAAATATACCACAAATCATACTTCCAAAATGAGCTACTTCCATGGCCGATTATATTTCATCATTAACATATCTCATTTTCGAATCATGTAATCAATATCACATACACATCACCCAAACACAAATCATACCTATCATATAACAAGCATAACAAAATAAACCAACCATGTCAAATATAACCATAATTTGATCAAACCTTGAAACCGAACTTAACAAAATAAACAAGCCATTGAATGATTAGAACTTGAACTAACCACCTTCTTTATACATAATTTTCCAAGAATTTCAAGGTACTTACCTCTTCCAAACCTCAAAATTCTAAGTTTAATCTATGGGATAAGTAGAGTTTGAACTAATCATCTCAAACATGCATAGATTTTCAAGAATCATTCAATACATACCTCATTCTAGCCATCTTCTAAGCCAAAAATCAAGGCAACCAAACTTTCTTCTCCCTCCCTTTAGGCTACGGCAATGGAGGACAAGGATCAACCAACTTTTGATTCAATTTTCTCTATGACCGAATGCACATACCTCAAATTTTTAGCTTGCTATCTTGCCTAAATCCTCAAAACATATTTCTTCTTCCTTTCATTTTTTTTTCGGTCAAGAAGAACAAAGAGGATGAAGCCTTTTTTTTTTTTTTTCATCATTTTCCCCTCCATTATTTTATTACCATGCTCCTTATTTTATCATTCCTCCTATGAAACACCAACATAACATGTTATGACATGTTTTGCCCATTACACTTTGTCCACCCTGGCCACTACTAATTAGGGGGGAAATTGACATGCAAGTCCACCCTTTTTATTACATGCACTAATAGATCCTTATGTTTTGACCTATCACATTTCAAAAGTGTCACACATAAGTCCTATTGACTAAATTCACATGCAATTTACTAAATCAAAGCTTAAAATTTCACACATTCATATTCACATATAATAAACATAAAATATGACGGCTAATTATTTTTATGACTCGATTTTGTGGTCCCGAAACCACTTTTCGACTAGGGTCAAATTAGGGGTGTCACAACCATTGTCTTACTCGCACATCACATAACTAAAATCCTATGTCATGACATATGTATCCTAACTATTCCTAAGGTTCATACGGGGCTTTTGGACGTCATAACTCGGTCAAAACGAATGCTTGAACATAATTACCAAGCTTATTCACATTAAGCAATAGCATATATAAATTCATATGTTTCATACCAGCATATATATTTAGCATTTATCTACAATTAAACACGTCTATTTACCTATAAACTTACCTCAGACGTTATAAAATAGAATAGCGCAGCTAGTCGGCGACTTTCGTTTTCCCCCGATCTCAATCCGTTTTCTTTGGTTCTTGATCTAAACATATTTAAATTAATTTCATTCAAACATATTTTCATTCAATTTAGTCCAAAAACACATAAATGGACAAATTACCATTTTACCCTGACATTTACAATTTTTACAATTTAGTCCCTATTGTACAAAACACAAAATACACCAAATTTCTCCATACCCAAGCTAGGCCGAATATTACCCATGTCTATACAAGCCCATATAATTCATTTATTTCACATTTTAGTCCCTCAAATTATTATTTTTTCAATTTAGTCCTAATTACGCAAAATCATTAAAAATTCGAATACAAAACATGTTAATTTAAAACATATCTTTCATATTTCATCATCAAACAACAAAAATCACAAGCTCTCAACAATGGCACAACTCAAAATATTCATCAAAATATAAAATTCAAGCGTGGGTTTTGTAGTACTTGAAGCAACGATCTTAAAAACGTAGAAATTATCAAAAACCGAGTAAAAATGAATATTATACTATCAAGGTTGGAAGTTGGCCGAACCTAGCTTTCTTTTATTCTGTTCTTTTGTTTTCATATTCAATGGATGAACAAAGGAATAATGAATATAATAAATTTGGTTTTATTTTATGATAGGTTTATATTATATTAACTTATTTTATTAACTTACCAAATTAACCTTAGTTAAAAAAGATATTATACTATCACATATATATGTCCTTTGTCATCCACCTATATTAATAATGGCCTAATTACCTCATAAATGCTTCATTTTACAAAGACAACTACACTTTGCTCCTCACACATTAAACTATCAAGTTTTCTTTTTACGCGATTAAGCCTTACTATTTAATCGGACACTCAAACAATAAAATTACAGCACAAAAATTTCACACATACAAATTCACACATAATAAACACAGAAAATAATTTTTAAATATTTTTCTGACTCATATTCATGGTCCCAAAACCACCATTTTGACTAAGGTCAAAATCGGGCCGTTACACGTCAAAGATTATTACAAAGAAATAGAGGTTGCCATGATACGAGCCGACATGGATGAAGATCGTGAAGCGACGATGGCGAGGTTCCTAACTGGCTTGAGCCGTGATATTTCCAATACCGTTGAACTTCAACACTATGTTGAAGTGATGGACATGGTTCATATTGCAATAAACCCCTAACCCATATCTATAGCCGGACTAGGGTTAAAGGCATTACCAGACGAATCAGAACATTTAACTTTCATTTCATAATCATGAAAGCATCAAAGATCAACATCAATATAGAGTCCCTTATATAGGTCTTTGAGACCTAAAACATGCTTTAGAAATGGGTCGGGACTAAACCGAACACATACTGAATTTTTCCGAAACTTAAACATTTTTCCAAGAAATACAGGTCACACGCCTGTGTTAACAGGCCGTATGCCTTACACAGCATTAGACATTCTTGTGTGTCTAGGCCATGTCAAAATAGGGCATGCATACTGACTTGCTCACACGGCCATAAGACACGCCCGTGTGCCTTGGCCATGGTCGAGCCTGACTTGAGCCACACAGCTAGCCACGTGCCCTTATGTCTTGGCTGTGCTCGAGCCTGACTTACAATTGTAGGGTACCCCAGGGGACACATGACCGTGGAACATAGCTGTGTGTGGCACACACCCATGTCTCTATCCGTTTGGACAAAAAGAGGCCGTTTGAATAGCCAACTTGCCACCCCAATTGGGTCAAACCTACAAGCACCAAACCAAGCTTACTTGCACATCATTTTATGACCAATTTACAACCAAAACATAAGCCATTCATGATTTATCAATGCCAACCAAATTTCCATCTCAATTCATCAACCAACTCATAAAAAATCTAAAATAAAATCATTCCAAACATATGTTTCAATTTCATGATCAAAACTTATGAATTACCATAGTCAACACATGCCAAAAGCTTACCAATCCTACCATTTCTTATATTCATACATAAACACACCAAATATATCATATTGCCTCATAATTTATATAAGAAAACCATATCATAAACACATCCATACCAAGCCATATCATATGGCTAAATATATATACATCACAAAACATAATTTAAGCACTTCTAGCCTATACATGCCATACTTCAATATATACATTTTCAAAAGTACCAAAATAAGGTTCGATAGTATGGTGACGATCCTCGACGATCCTTGAGCTCACAGTAGCTTCGATATCTATAAAGCAGTGCAAACACACACACAAGTAAGCTTTCAAAAGCTTTGTAAGCCATACACAAATAAATTTATCATTGAAAGCATATAAACATCATCAAAATACTTATACTTTGGAAGCCAATTACCAACACAAACCTCATATTCATATACTTGGATCATAGTTCATCATTTGCACATATACTTACCCTTCATTTTCAAATATAGTACACAATTCAAACGTACCTGAATCGGATATATATTCACTTATTCATTTATTTTCTAAAAATGCCCGTTGAACCATTCAGAAACGTAAGGATATGCGGATAGCTCAAAGAACATATACAATGCCAACGTCCCAGACGTGGTTTTACATGTAATCAAACATCGATGCCACTGTCCCAGACAGGGTTTTACACAAAATCAGATACGATGTCGATGTCCCAGACATGGTCTTACACGTAAAACAGAAGTCGATGCCAACGTCACTGACGTGGTCTTACACGAAACCATATGTCATGACATATGTATCCTAACTATTTCTAGGGTTCGTACGGGGCTTTTCAAACATCGTAACTTTGTCGATACTTTATCAAATAGCACATATTAAACTTGAATATTCATTCATCACAATTCAATATCATATATGTAACACCCCTTACCCGAGACTATCGCCGGAGTCGAGCACAAGGTGTTAGCTAACTTAACTTACTAATTCGGGGCATAAAATTTTCTTTTAAAATGGTTCGGGACCAAACCGGGAACATTAAAAATTTTCTGAATACTTAGACAAATTAAAATAATTTATTTCATTATTCCCTATAAAATTGTCGACCTGCGTCATAGTCACTAAATAAATCATAACTCAAGTCAAAAAACTCAACATTTAAATTCGTGAATTTTCCCTGAAACTAGACTCATATATCTTCTTAGTAATTTTTTTTCATAATTTTTGGTCTAGCCATTTAGTACAGTTTATTAGTTAAAATTTCCCCTGTTGAACTGTTTGACTACTCTGACCTCTTTTCACTACAAATCAATTTTATCCCCGTACAGAATTGAAATAACCATGTCGTTTATTTCTCTTGAAATTAGATTCACTAAAAAATCTAGAAATATAAACTATGACTCCTATTTCTTTTTGTACAATTTTTAGTGAATTTATAAACTTAAAATAGGGGATTCAGAACTTGCTCTGACCCTGTCTTACTAAAATTCAAATATCTCTTAATATAAAATTATTTTTCTTACTTTGTTTCTTTCATATGAAAATAGACACAATAAGCTTTAATTCTATATCTGATTCATTACCTAATTCCATTTCTACTATTCTTGGTGATTTTTTAAGTTCAAGTCACTGCTGCTGTTCAATACTATTTTAATGCTAATTTTACTTTTTCATGATTTATTTGTATTAACTACCATTTAGGCATACATAACACCGAAACATGTTCTTCGTTAGCCATTTCAATAGCTAATCATTATCAAATATTTACATACCATTCTTTAGCCATATCATGAGGACATACACACAAATTGGCTAAGTCCCTATACATGCCATAAACTAGAACGTTTGTAAATGAAGATACCCATTTGGTAACTTGATAGTCGATAGTGTGAAGTGATCTTCGATGACCTCCAACCCGAGCTTGGTTTTAAGTACTCTGAAACATGGGAATGTGAAAAAAGTAAACTTATAAAGCTTAGTAAGTTCACATGTAAAATGATAAGCATTAGCAATCAATTTAGCTTACTTTTATGCTGTCATAATTGGCTTAAATAATGTTTAGTTCTTACTTTCCCATCTTACTCATTTGTAACCTTACGAAAGGCTAAGAATACAAAAGGCACCTTACTTAATAGCTTGCTTACATACCTGCAACATCTCACTTAACACATGAGTGCTCTTTCATAATATAGGCATATTGCCAATCATGTCATAAAGTGTCACAAGCATAATTGAAAACTCATCACTTATTTAATACTTGATAATCTCAATTACTTACAATCTCAATATTAAATAAGCCTTAAATGCATACCTGTACTCTTTCTTCATCTTCTCACCTTGTTGTTTCTTTGACTTACTCTTTGGATTACTCGGGAACCTTTTCTTTTTTGAACTTACCATTGCCATGTATTGACATGGTCTTACGTGGTATCCTTGCCTTATGAACTCACCAATGCCATGCCTTGGCATGGTCTTACATTGGACCTTTGCCTTATAGTAACTCATCAATGCCATGTCCTGACATGGTCTTACATGATTTCCTTGCCTTACAGAACTTATCAATGCCATGCCTTGGCATGGTCCTACATGATATCCTTATCTTAACAAATGCCATGTTTTAAACATGGTCTTACATGGTATCCTTGTCTTACCAAATGCCATGTTCCAAACATGGTCTTACATGGTATCCTTGTCTTAGTTCCAATGCCACATCTTGATGTGGTCTTACATGGAGTCCTTAATCAATGCCGAGCCATGTCTTGACATGGTCTTACACGGGATCCTTGCCTTACCAATGCCATGTCTTGACATGGTCTTACATGGTATCCTTAACCGTCAATTCCTCCTTAAATGCCATGTTATGAACATGTAATTTCCATCAATTCTTTTTTAATTGCCATGGTACAACCATGGACTTTGACATATCAATGTCTTGTCAAGTCATAGCTGAAACATACTTGCTCAAATTCTCAAGATTAGTCGCATAACTCAATAATAACAATACTAATAACAATAATAGCATAATAATAAAATGCTATTCAACTTACATACTTACATTCTCAATCTCATCATATCATCAACTAAACTTATTCTCATCAAACTATGCTAGTCAATACTTTCGTGTTATCATACAAAGCCATAATACAAAATATGGCATTGAACAGATTCGGATAATGCTATCTCATAGCATCTTCAAGCTCCCACATGGCCTCTTCAATACCGTGTCGATGCCGCATCACTTTTACTAACGAAATTTTCTTATTACGTAGCTCTTTAATCTTTCAAGCTAAGATACGGATCGGCTTTTCTTTTTAAGTCATATCAGACTGAATTTCAATCTCAAACGGAGGAATCACATGCAAAGGATCAGATCTTTATCGTCGAAGCATCGATACGTGAAACACATCATGAATCTTTTCTAACTCTGGTGGCAACAACAATCTATATGCTACCGGCCCAATACGCTCGATAGTCTCATACGGCCCGATGAATCTCAAACTCAATTTGCCTTTTCTACCGGATGGAAGTACTTTCTTCCACGGAGATACTTTCAAAAACACTTTGTCGCTGACTTCAAACTCAATGTCTTTTCTTTTCACATTCCCATAAGATTTCTGATGATCGGAAGCTACTTTCAAACTATCTCAGATCACTTTTACTTTCTGTTCGGTTTCTTTTATCAAATCAATTTTGTGAATCTTATTTCACTGAGCTCAGTCCAATACAAAGGTGTACAACATTTGGGACCATATAAAGCTTCGTATAGGGCCATTCTGATACTAGATTGAAAACTATTATTATAAGCAAATTCAATCAAAGGAAAATATTGTTCCCACGTACCTTCAAACTCGAGAATGCAACATCTCAACATATCCACAAGTATTTGAATAATTCGCTCAGACTCACCATTTGTTTGTAGATGGAAAGCAGTGTTAAAATGTAATTTAGTACTTAGTGTATCTTGTAGTTTCTTCCAAAACCGCGATGTAAACCTCGGATCTCTATCCGAAATAATAGAAATAGGCACACTGTGCAATCTCACAATCTAAGAAACATATAACTCAGCAAGCTTATCAAGCGAATAATCTGTACGAATCAGAACAAAGTGAGCTGATTTAGTCAATCCATCTACAATAGCCCAGATGGCATCTTTCTTGCTCGATGTCAACGGTAGACCAGATACAAAATCCATTGTGACTCTGTCCCACTTCCACTTAGGTATCATGATCGGTTGAAGCGACCCAGAAGGTACTTGATGCTCGGCTTTTATTTGCTGACAGACTAAAACATTTCGAAACAAAGTCAGAAATGTCTCATTTCATACCTTTCCACCAATAAAGCTGTTTCAGATCATTATATATTTTCGTACTACCCAGGTGAACAGATAATCGACTGCTGTGAGCTTCATCCAAAATCATCTGAATTAACTCTGGATTTCTCAGAACACAAATTCTATCTCAGAATCTTAGACAATTATCTTTATTAACTCTGAATTCTGAATCAGACTCTAAATCACACTGAACTCGTTTTGCTAAAATTTCATTATCAATATTCTGAGCTTAGATAATCTGTTGTAAGAACAAAGGTCTTCCTTTCAATTTAGCTAAAACTGAACCATCATCGGACAGAACCAATTAAGCGTTTATCGCACACAAAACAAATAATAATTTTCGGCTCAAAGCATCAACAACAACATTTGCTTTACTCGGATGATAATCAATCACAAGGTCATAATCTTTTAGCAATTCAAGCCATCTCTTTGTCGCAGATTCAAATCTTTTAGAGTCATCAGATATTTCATACTCTTATGATCAGAATATATGTAACATTTTTCACCAAACAAATAGTGGCGCCAAATCTTTAACGCAAATACAATCGCAGCTAACTCAAGGTCATGTGGTGGATAGTTATTTTCATGCGGCTTAAGTTGTCTCGAAGCATAAGCAATGAATTTACCTTCTTGCATCAAAACACATCCCAGACAGATCAACGATGCATCACTATAGATCACAAATTCTTTAGCCGGTACGGATTGTACCAATACTGGAGCTTCAGTCAACAAAGTTTTCAACAGATCAAAGCTATTCTGACACTTTTTAGACCATTCAAACTTCACATCTTTCTGAAGCAACTACGTTAACGGAGTTGCAATCATGGAAAAGCCTTTTACGAACCTTCTATAATAACTGGCAAGTCCTAAAAAACTGTGGACTTTAGAGACGTAGGTTTCCAATTAGAATAGCTGAAATCTTATTCGGATCAACTCGAATACCAGATGCTGATACAATATGACCCAAAAAACTGACTTCATGCAACCAAACTTCACATTTGCTAAACTTCGCATACAACAGTTTATCTAGCAGAGTCTGTAGCACTATTCTCAGATGCTCGGCATGTTTAATTTCATTTCATGAATAAATTAGTATGTCATTAATGAATACAACAAAAAATCAATCTAAATACGGTCTAAAAATTCTGTTCATCAAATCCATAAAGATAGCAAGTGCTAGTCAATGAAAGGCATAACTAAGAATTCATAATGGCCGTACCTCATTCTGAAAGCAGTTTTCGAAATGTCTGAGTCTTTCACTCGTAACTGATAATAGCTTGATCTCAAATCTATCTTTGAAAACACAACAACTACTTTCAACTGATCAAACCAATCATCAATACGAGGCAAAGGATACTTATTTTTTATAGTCACTTTGTTCAAATGATGATAATCGATACACATTCTCATCGTACCATCTTTCTTTTTCACAAACAGAACTGGAGCACCCCAAGGTGAGAAACTCGATCTAGCAAACCCTCTATCGGTCATTTCTTGCAACAGAGACTTTAATTCTTTCAATTCAATCAGAGCCATTCTATATGGAGATATCAAAATCGGAGTAGTACTAGGATTCAACTTCTCTAATAGGAGGTAAACTTGGAAATTCTTTAGGAAACACATCGGGAAACTCACATACAACAGGCACCGATTCAACTTTCTTTTCTTGCACTTTTGAATAAATTACAAAAGAAAAGTAGGCTTTAAAACCCTTTCTTACAATACTCATCGCTTTCCTCGAAGTTATTACAGCAGGCAACCCATTCAAATTACTAGATTCAATTCTGACTATTTAATCATTCTTTCATCTCAAATCAATATTTTTCCGTTTGCAGTTCACAATAGCATCATGCAAAGTTAACCAATCCATGCCCAAAATTATATCAAATTCATCAAAAGGTAACAACATCAGATCAGTCGGAAAACAAGTGTCTCAAAACATTAACGGACAATTCTTGCAGACTTTATCAACCAAAACACATCTACCTAGGGGGTTCGAAACTCTAATTACAAATTTAGTAGACTCTACAGGTAAAGACTTACTATTCACTAAGTTCATGCATATATACGAATGTGTCGATCTAGGATCTATCAAAGCAATCACAAAAGTATCATAAAGAGTAAATGTACCCGTAATCACATCTGGTGACAAAGCTTCCTCACGAACTCGGATAGCATAGGCTCTGGCAGGTGCATGAGCCTCGGATCTAACAGCTGTGTCTTTTGTTCCCCTCTGACTGCCACTCACATTTCCCATATTTCTGGAAGGTCTACCACGAGATGCATTAGCACCTGGCCTCAGATTTTGTACAATTTCTTGCTCGACAAATTCGGGGCAATCACAAATAAAATGTTCTAAGGATCCACATCTGGAACAAGCCCAATCATACAGTCTACAATTACCGGGATGTCTTTTTCCACAATGCTTGCACTCAAGGCGATCAAATTTAGCATTTCCAACACTCGCAATAGATGTAGCTGAAGCTTTGAAGCTCGAATGCTATCTTGTATGATCTCTATTCAAATGTTCCACATTAGCCTTTAAATGCTATTATCATCTCAAAATTTCATTGATGCAGATTGAAATGACTTGCTCGATGATTTCTTTTGTACTTCTCTAGTTCATAATCAGCTTTTATTTTCTCTTTTCCGAGATCTTCAACTTTACATGTTCATTCAACAAGCACAACAAATTCTTTAACCTCTAGAATCCTGACTAACAAACGAATATCCTCGTTCAAACCATCTTCAAATCTTTTGCACATAATTGCTTCTATAGATACACATTCATGAGCATACTGACTCAGTCTTACAAATTCCCGCTCGTATTCTGTGATAGACATACGACCTTTTTTAAGCTCGAGAAACTCTTTATGTTTTTGATCAATAAATCTCTAATTGATATATTTCTTTTGAAATTTGACCTGGAAGAAATCCCAGGTGACTCGCTCACTCGAAACTACCGATATCAAAGTTTTCCACCAGTGGTATGCCATATCTCTCAGAAGTGAAATGACACATTTTGTACATTCATCGGGATTCAAAGACAATTCATCAAACACTCTTATCATGTTCTCTAACCAAAACTCGACCTTTTCAGCATCATCATTTGTTGTAGCTCGAAACTCTTCGGCCTGATACTTTCTAATCTTATCAACCGGAAGCTTATTTGACTGAACCAGATTCACTGATGGTATAGCAGGAGCTTGCGGAGAATTGACCAGGGTAGGGGTTGTTGAATAGCCGGATTGGTTCTAATATATTGGCTAAACCAATCGTTCATCATCTGATAGAAGGCTTGTCTAGCCTCACCATCATGGCTACTCGTAGCCAGTCTAGAATCGGATGGCACCGTCCCTTGAGCAGGAACAGGCACATTACTTTTGACATTGTCCACTACGGCTCGTTCGGGATCCATTTGATATATAAAAGCACATTTCAATGTCAGGATTCATCACACTATCGCAGTTCATAAATATGGCATGTATAGCTAGACTCACATACGCTATGGTAATCCTAGAACCGACTAAACCATAGCTTTGATACCAATAAAAATATAACACCACTAACCCATATCCATCACTGGACTAGGGTTAAAGGCATTACCAAATGAATCGGTACATTTAACTTTCGTTTCATAATCATCAAAGCATCAAAGATCAACATCAATATAGAGTCCCTTATATAGGTCTTCGAGACCTAAAACATTCTTTAGAAAGGGGTCAGGACAAACCAAACACATACTGAATCATTTTTCAAAGAAATACAGGTCACATACCCATGTTCATATGCTCGTGTGTCTAGGCCATGTCAAAATAGGGCATACATACTGACTTGCTCACACGGCAACAAGACACGCCTGTGTGCGTTGGCCATGCTAGAGCCTGACTTACAATTGTAAGGTACCCCAGGGGACACATGGCCGTGCAACATAGCTGTGTGTTGCACACGACTGAGACACACGCCCGTGTCTCTGCCGCTATGGACAAAAAAGGGGCCATTTGAATAGCCAACTTGCCACCCCAATTGGGTCAAACCTACAAGCACCAAACCAAGCTTATTTGCACAGCATTTTATGAGCAATTCACAACCAAAACATAAGCCATTCATGATTTATCAATGCTAACCAAATTTCCATCTCAATTCACTAACCAAATCATAACAAATCTAAAATAAAATCATATCAAACATATGTTTCAATTTCATGATCAAAACTTATCAATTACCATAGCTAACACATGCCAAAAGCTTACCAATCCTACCATTTCTTATATTCATACATAAACACACCAACATATTGCCTCATAATTTATATACCAAAACCATATCATAAACACATACATACCAAGCCATATCACATGCCTAAATATATAAACATCACAAAACATAATTTAAACACTTCTAGCCTATACATGCTATACTTCAATATATACATTTTCAAAAGTATCAAAATAAGGTCCGATAGTATGGTGACGATCCTCGACGATCCCCCGAGCTCACAGTAGCTTCGATATCTATAAAACAATGCAAACACACACAAGTAAGCTTTCAAAAGCTTTGTAAGCCATACAGAAATAAATTTATAATTTAAAGCATATAAACATCATTAAATTACTTATACTTGGGAGCTAATTTCCAACACAAACCTCATATTCATATACTTGGATCATAGATCATCATTTGCACATATACTTACCCTTTATTTTCAAATATAGTACACAATTCGACCGTACCTGAATCGGATATATATTCACTTATTCATTCACTTTCTCAGAATGCCCGTTGAACTATTTGAAAACGTAAGAATACGCGGATAGCTCAGAGAACATATACAATACCAACGTCCCAAACGTGGTCTTACATGTAATCAAACATCGATGCCACTATTCCAGACAGGGTCTTACACAAAATTAGATACGATGCAGATGTCCCATACATGGTCTTACACGTAAAATAGAAGTCGATGCCAACATCCCTGACGTGGTCTTACATGAAATCATATGTGATGACATATGTATCCTAACTATTCCTAGGGTTCGTACAGGGCTTTTCAGACATCAGAACTTTGTTGATACTTTGTCGAATAGCACATATTAAGCTTGAATATTCATTCATCACAATTCAATATCATATGAACAATAATAACTCAATTGAAACACATTTATTGTATATTGACGTACCTCGTACGAATTAGGATGAATGAAATCGGTTACTCAACAACTTTTGACTTTCCCCGATCTAACTCTGTTTTCTTTAATTCTTAATCTAAATAAATTCAAATTTAACTTTTTCAATCATAAATTCATTCAAAAAAAATCCATAAACACATATTTATGGCAATTTGCAAACTAGCCCTCAGATTTTCACATTTTGACACTTTAGTCCCTAATTCACAAAATCACAAAATACACATAATTTGCATATGCTCATGCTTGGCTGAATATTTATAGCACTCATACAAGTCCACACACTTTATTTATTTCACATTTTAGTCCCTCAATTTACAAATTTCACAATTTAGCCCATTTTACTCAAAATCATCAAAAATCCAAAGACAAAACATATAAACCCAACATCAAACTTTCATATTTCATCATATAACAACATAAAGCTCATGAATTTATCCATGGAACATTTCAAAATCAAAAATTGAGGCATGGGCTTGATAGTATACGAAGCAACGATTACAAAAACGTAGAAATTATCAAAAACTGAAGCAAAAACATACCTAAATCAAGGCTTGCAAGTGCCGAACCCTAGCTATTCTTTTCTATTTTCTTTTTATTAAATTTTCGGCCAAGGATGATATAAATTTGATGATTTTTTTAACATTGGTTTTCACTAATATAATATTAATATGCTCTTTACCAATTTAACCTTATTATAATTTATTAAAATTCCACCAACTAATGCCCTTTTATGTCAATTAATTCATTCAATGGTCAAATAACATCATAAGGACCTCACAATAATAAAGCCAAATCAAATAGGCACTTTTAACATATAGCAGACAACTTTTATATTTTACGCGATTAGGTCATTTTTCAAAATTAAGCACACAAATATTCAAATTTCCATACGAGATTTTCACACACGCTCATTCACATATCATAAACAAAAAAAAGATAATATTTAAATATTTTTTGACTCGAAGTGGTCTCGAAACCACTGTTCTGACTAGGGTCTAAACTGGATTGTTACTATAAAAGTTGAGAAACAATTGAAGCGGAAGGGAACCAACCGATCTTATCCATCATCTTCTACCAAAAAATAGAGTCAAGGGATGAACAAAGTTCCTAATCGTCCCAAAGAGCCTATCGCTACTACCAAGCCCAATCAATTAAGTGGCGAAACTAGCAAGAATAAGAACGAGCCTGCTTCAAACCATTCTCGAGATATCAAGTGTTTTAAGTGCCAAGGGAGGGGACACATTGCTAGTCAATCTCCCAATCGTCAGGTGATAGTGGTTCGACCAAATGGTGAAATTGAGTTTGAAGATGAAATGGAGGAAGAACCTGAAATTTCCATCGACGAAGAAGAAAAACTCGAGATGCCCATCGAAGGAAAGATCCTCGTTGTGAAACAAAGTCTAAACATTCAAGGAGTTGAAGATGAAAAACAACGGGAAACCATTTTTTACACTTACTTCCACATTCAAGGCAAAATGTGTAGCCTTATAATCGACGAAGGGAGTTGCACCAATGTCGCAAGTACCATACTCATTGAAAGACTTGGTTTAGCCACTACGAAGCATCCAAATCCTTACAAATTGCAATGGATAAGTGACAGTGGTGAACTCAAAGTAACCAAACAAGCGAAGGTGGCATTTTCAATAGGAAAATACCAAGACAAGGTGATTTGTGACGTTGTGCCGATGCATGCGAGACACCTTCTGTTGGGGCATCCTTGGCAATTTGACCAAAGAGTAGTTCATGACAGTTACATGAATAGGTATTCATTCAAGCATCTTGGAAGAAACATCACGTTAGCCCCTCTCACACCAAAGTAAGTTTAGGAAGATCAGCTCAAAATGAAATAATCTGTGGAGAGATCAAAAGAAAATGAGAAAAAGAAAAAGAATGAAAAGAAAAAAAATGGAAAAAGTAAGAAAAGCGAGTTAAAAACACGAGTGACAAAAGAAAAATAAAATGAGATTGAGAATAAGAATGAAAAAAATGAGTGTTTTTACAAGAAAGCGAGAGATTCTAAAGATATTTTTGACAAAGCAACCTATTCTTATACTTTTGTACAAAGAATGCTTGTTGGAAATTAACGAGGTTGAAATATCTTTGCCTTCTCCTATTGTTTCTTTATTGCAGGAATTTGGAGAGGTATTGCCCGATGAAGTACCGAACGGGTTGCCTCTCATTCGAGGCATCGAGCAGCAAATTGACTTTGTGCCTGGTGCTACTATTCTGAATAGACCAGCTTATCGAAGTAATCCAAAGGAAACAAAGGAGTTGCAAAAGCAAGTAGCCGAGTTAATAGAAAAAGGCTACATCCGTGAAATCTTAAGTCCGTTTGTGGTTCCTGTCTTGTTGGTACCTAGAAAGGACGATTCATGGCGGATGTGCGTTGACTAACGCGCCATCAATAAAATTACCATCAAATATAGACATCCTATTCCCCGTCTCAATGACATGCTCGACGATCTCTACGGAGCCCAACTCTTCTCAAAGATTGATCTAAAGAGTGGCTATCATCAAATCCGTATACGGGAGGGAGACGAGTGGAAGATCGCATTCAAGACTAAGTATGGTTTGTATGAATGGTTGGTCATGGCATTCGGTCTTACAAATGCACCTAGTACTTTTATGCATTTAATGAATCATGTGTTGCGTGCCCTTATTGGAAAATTTTGTGTTGTATATTTTGATCTATACCAAGTTGTTGGAAGATCACGTTCAGCATCTGCATGTGGTGTTAGAAGTTTTTTGAAAAGAGGTACTTTATGCTAACTTAAAAACATGTTCTTTTTGCACTAATGAGGTTGTGTTCTTAGGTTTTGTGCTAAGTGCCTGAAGCTTCCAAGAAAAGGTCAAAGCGATCAATGAGTGGCCTCGTCTAACAAATATTAGCCAAGTAAGGAGTTTTCATGAGTTGGCAAGCTTTTACTGAAGGTTTGTGCCTAATTTCAGTACCTTTGTCGTCCCCTTGATAGGTATTATCAAGAAAAACTCACCCTTTAATTGGACTGATGATAAAAGAAAATGCATTTAACAAGATCAAGGAATGTCTGACTAATGCTCTATTATTGTCTTTACCTAATTTTAACAAGACATTTGAACTTTAGTGTGATGCCTCAGGAATTGGCATTGTAGCCATTTTGACGCAAGATGGAAGGCCTGTATCCTACTTTAGCGAGAAACTCAACAGCGCCACGTTGAATTATCCGACGTACGACAAGGAGATGTATGCCTTGATCCGAGCCTTAGAGACTTGGCAACATTATCTATGCCCGAAGGAATTTGTAGTCCATACAGATCATGAGGCCTTAAAGCACCTCAAAGGACAAACGAAGCTCAATAAACATCATGCCAAGTGGGTAGAATATTTGGAATCATTTCCCTATGTGATAAAGTATAAGAAAGGTAAGGAAAATGTTGTTGCCGATGCATTATCACGAAGGCATGCACTTGTGAACTTATTGGATTCTAAACTGCTTGATTTTAAATTTATGAAAGATTTTTATCCAATTGATGCTGATTTTGGTGCATATGAAAAGTATTTTCAGCATGAAGATTATCTTTTTCGTGAAGGCAAGCTATGTATACCCCAAGGGTCTGTTAGAGAAGTGCTTGTCAATGAAGCTCATAGTGGTAGAGTTATGGGTCACTTTGGAGTTGTGAAGACCTTAGCCATATTGCACGAACACTTCTATTGGCCCAAGATGAAACGTGATTGAATAAGGAAGTGTGATCGATGCATTACTTGTAAGAAAGCGAAGTCACGGATCAAACCACATGGTTTGTACACACCATTGCCTATATCGGATGCACCGTGGGTTGACATTTCAATGGATTTCGTTCTAGGTCTTCCTAGAACCAAACGAGGAAAAGATTCAATATTTGTTACTGTGGATTGTTTCTCAAAAATGGCTCATTTTATACCTTGTAATAAAACTGATGATGCTACTAACGTTGCTAATTTGTTTATCAAGGAAGTTGTTAGGTTGCACGGGATCCTTCGTACTATAGTCTCCGATCATGACACAAAATTTCTAAGTCATTTTTGGAGGACGTTGTGGGGCGAGTTAGGCCCCAAGTTGCTATTTTCGACGACATGCCACCCCCAAACGGATGGTCAAACAGAGGTAGTTAACCGAATTCTGTCAACCTTACTTCGAGCCATCCTTTGGAAGAATTTGAAGTTGTGGGAAGAGTGTTTACCTCATGTGGAGTTCACTTATAATCGTACGATCTATTCAGCCACAAAACATTGTCCTTTCGGGGTAGTATACGACTTTAACCCTATAACCCCTCTCGACTTGGTTCCTATGCCATCTAATCAGTTAGTGCATGTAGATGGCAAAAAGAAGGCCGATTTTGTTAAACAGCTTCATAAGAACATCAAAGAAAATATCGAAAGAAGAACTGAACAATATGTTCTAGGAGCGAACAAGGGGCGCAAACGAGTTGTATTCGAACCCAGCAACTGGGTTTGGCTCCACATGCACAATGAGAGGTTTCTCGAGCAAAGAAAATCAAAACTTTTAAAAAGGGGTGACGGTCCATTCCAATTTTTGGAAGGGATCAACGATAACGTTTACAAGCTCGATTTACCCAGTGAGTATGGAGTAAGTGCAAGCTTTAACATTGCTGATCTTTCCCCTTTTGATGTTGGTGACAATTTGGGGACAAATTGCCTCGAAGAGGGAGGAATGATGCGAGCTCGACCAAGGAGTTAGATGCCGAACCTATGGAGTTGCAATGGGGACCAATCACTCGATCTTGTGCCAAGAGGTTTCAAGAAGCTTTGTCAAGTTACATTGCTCAATTTGGTATAGAAGGAATTGTCAAACATCAAGTGACCAACTCAAGTAGCTCAATTTGCAATATTGTGCAAGTTGACTTAGCTCGTTTCAGCTCCAAGGAGCTCATGGCATCTTGAAGCTAGCTCAAGGAGCTTGGTTTCATTTTTATTTAAATTTATGCATTAATGTTGCTGGAATAAAATTATTAAGTTATTAAAATATTTAAGATCAAATAAACATGTCAAAATCTGGTATTAAATGTGTCTTAGTTCATGCATCAATTTAATGTGTCTTAGTTGGGACAAATTTATTAGCCATAGCTATTTAATTTGTCCAATCGAATCTAAGTATTTAGTTTGTCTTAGTTGCTGCATATTTAAGTTGTCTTAGTTCAACCGAATTAAAGATGTCCTAAACTAATTAAATTGTTCCATTTAATTTTTCTAGGAACATGCATGGGACGTCGTGAATTTTGGCAGCACATAAGTGCTCATTATTCAGCACCTCTTCGTGGACATTAAGGGTCAAGGGAGCAGATGATTCCTCTCTTCAAAGCTGGTCATCCAGCTATCCAAAGCAGCATCATGGAACTTTCACATTGCTGTAACATCTTTTCACATGGAATGGCCATTCATTTTCGTGCATTCACACCAAAGGACCACTAATATTCGGGTTTCACACTTGCATGGCCATTGGAGTGCCCCAAAATGCTCATTAAGGTTAAGACTTTTTAGCTCATCCAAGCAGTACATTAAAAAAGCATCCAAGCAGCCTTAAATCACCTTGATCGAATCTACCCATGTTATTCAGCCCATTAAATTGTTCTAATTATTTTCAACTAATTGAAATCTCCCAAGTGTGTCCATTGATGTCCCCCAAGTCCAAGGAAGCTTCATGGAAAGTGTTAGGAAGCTTCAAGGAAGTTTCCACTTCCTTAACTGTAAAGTTGCTGCCCATTTAAGTCCCCTAAGTGCCTATTTGGCTAGCTCCTATTTTAGGCTATAAATATGTAGTTCATTTTACATGAAAAGGCTAATAAACAATTTATGAATTTTACTTACTTTGTGAGTTTATTTTCAACTCTCATTGTTCTCCAAAGACTTATCTGACTTATCAAGTAACCTTGAGGCATCAACCCATCTTTGTTCGAACTTATCACTTTGTTCCCAAAGTTTGGCGTTCAAATCATACCGAGGTTCCTATCATCTTTGATAGCAGGTCAAGGTCTTTATCAACTATCCAATATCCTTCCATCGCATTCCTAACTTAGGTGTTCTCATAAGTTATGAGTTAGCACACCATTATTATGTTAGTTCATACTTGAACCCTTACCCGAATCCCATCCACCATTTCTTAAACTATCCACTAACCACATCGAACCATTTTGAGCCTAGGCCTTTCTTCCTAAGCAAACATTCTTGAAAGAACCTTAACTTACTTGATTTATGATAGGGAAACATTACGACTCAAATCTCAACCGAGGCAAGTGTGTATCACCTGATCTTAAATCTATCTTCGAAAATATAGTAGCTCCTTTCAATTGATCAAACAAATCATATCGTCTTTCTTTGTTCAACTGACGATAATCTATGCGCATTCTCATCGTACCGTCTTTCATTTTTACAAACAGAACTGGTACACCCCAAGGTGAGAAACTCGATTTAGCAAATCCTTTATCGGTCAACTCTTGTAATTGAGACTTTAATTCTTTTAGCTCAGTCGGAGCCATTCTATACGGAGCTATCAAAGTCGGAGTAGTTCCAGATACTAATTCAATGTTGAATTCAACTTCTCAGATCAGAAGTAATCTCGAAAGTTCTTCAAAAAACACATCAGGAAATTCACAGACAACCGACACTGATTCAACTTTCTTTTCTAACACTTTCAAATCAATCACATTGGCAAAGTAAGCTTCACAACCTTTTCTCACAATACTCAAAGCTTTCATTGAAGAAATCACAACTGATAACCATTTAAATCACTAGATTCAATTCAAACTATTTCATCATTCTTACATCTCAAATCAATAGTTTTCCATTTGCTATTCACAACAGCATCATGCAAAGTTAACCAATCCATACCCAGAATTATATCGAACTCATTGAGAGGTAATAGCATCAGATTAGTCGGAAAACAAATCTCTCGAAACATCAATGGACAATTATTGAAGACTTTATCAACCAAAACACATCTGCCTAGGGGGTTCGATACTCTAAGCATAAATTCAGTAGACTCTACAGGCAAAGTCTTACTAGATATGTAACACCCAAACCCGGCCTAGATGTTATGGTCGAATCTGTGATGTCACATTGGAGTGTTTTCCAAAACATTAATTGATGATAAATCTGTTCTTTATAAACACTTCTTTAGATTCATAAAAAAAGCTTAGGAGGCCTAGTTCATTGTGAAAACTCAAGTTGTTTAGGTAAAATATTATTTAAACCAGTTTATTACTAACTTTAAAACCGTGTTTTTTACGGAAGCTTTTAAAACGTGTTGCGTGAGTGTGATGTTTTCAGAAAAACATTTGTTTATATTTTCATGAAAATCAGCATCATATTACTAACAAGTGAAATAAAATAATTAGATAAATAAATCTCCCAAATTAAGTAAAAATTACAGCAGCCTTATTACATAGTAAAAACCCAATATAAATTCTTAATTATTAAAAAAAAGAAATAACTAGGTCGAGTGGCCACCACTGAATCTTCCATTGCCTCGATCCGTCTAAGCTTGGGGATTTCCTGCACAGATAATAGATGGGTGAGTTTACAAAAACTCAGTGTGTGAAATCCCAAAATAACAAACAATCAGAGTAAACCGATCTAGGCCTAGGCTCGTTAGTTCCAGATAGGGCCTTAGCCCATTTTTCAGTAACAATATCAGTCTGTGCCTGCGCCCATTTCAGTAACAGAGGCAATCTAAGCCTTAGCCCATTTCAGTACAGTATGCAAACAAAGAATCCTGCCCAATCCATCCGCTACACACCATCTCCATACTAGCCTTACACACCATGTGGGGATAAAATCGACCCACCCAACCCTACACACCAAGTCGTACCAATTTCGGTACTAAAATAGTATTCGCAACAGAGCTGGCAGTAATAGGCTTATAGCCTCTCAGTACACTTCCTCCAAAATCATGTATCCCACCTCATGAAATGCAACATAATATCATACGTGTATGAAGAAATGTCATGCTAAAAAATAATCATATATAATACAGAAGTATTTCAGTCAATTTACCTCAGAGATGTATAATGGTAATTTCATTAGTATGGGGTCTTAGTGTACTTACCGACCCAACAGTAGGTCCACAGTCGTCTCAAGCGACCTGTGCAACCTTAACAGTCGATCAGTGCTAATGGGCCTATAGCCCATATTACGAGCCTGTAATACTCACGTATGGCCTACGTAGCCCAAAAATTGCCTCAGCCGTGTAGTTCATACAACCTGGCCCACAATTAAGCATATTTAGCGTGATTTTTTTTGTGTGGGGCCCAGTAGCCCATTGGGCCCACACGGCCTAGTTTAGCCCAACGTGTCCCAATATCATTTTGGTCCATGAGAATGCTCATGGCCATCTTATCGCCTACACGGCCATGTCTGATTACACAGCCTACCACACGGGCGGCCACACGCTCGTGTGGTACCGTCAACCCACTTTTTGGCTTTTCGACTTTTGTTGTTACACATCTAATGGTAGTGTTCACACACCTATTATGGAACTGTAGACGCCACACTTCTGAGGTTGGAGTACCTACGATTTACAACAACCCTACCATTAGTCACATACATGGTTAATCCAAAACAAAGGTATCAAGAATACTTTACCCTACTCATCGCTACTTACCAATCAACCAAACACAATACCCTTTTTGATTCAACCAACGTATCCTCTCCAAAGCTATAACCATCACGCGAAACAGTTAACCAATCCATAAGAATTTGTAACCCATTATAAGTATCTAGAACTTAAAGTTCTCACTGCAAATGAAAGTATCACTTGTAGGGGAAAGAGTAATCGACCCTACACCTTGCTTATAAAAACGAGCCCCTAGCAACCAACGGCAAAATCACTGTATTACAAGTCAACCATTAAGAAGGACAAGAGAATGAGTGAGAAGGGTATATTTGGCCCACAGAAAGAGAAATTGACATTTCCAAAGAAGAAGACTTACCAATATTATCCAAGACTCAATCCTAAAAATCGCCCGGTGTTCAGCGAAAAAACTGTTTGGCCAAGAGAAGAAAGAATGAAAGTGGGAACAAGGTGTTTGGCTTTGAAGAACAAAGGACCTTAGGTTCGGCCAACACAGTAGAAGAGTAAAGAAAGTCAAAGGGAAGAGGAGGAAATAATCGACCAAGGAATCAAGTAGAAAAATCAAAAAGTTAAGAAGGAGAGGAAGAGGAGACAGTTATCAATAAGCACTATCGTGAAGAGCCAAAATGGAATAGGCAAGTGCCCTAATGGTCAAAAGGAGAAGTACCCCCAAGACCCCTAACAGAAAACGGCTACTCAGTATTTGTGAAAAAGACTCCAAAATGCAAAAAGGGAAAATGAGAGTACAAAACTGACCAAAATGAGAAGTATGACCCCTAGGCTTAATTCTGGAGTGCCTAGAGTCCCCATTCAGCACCAACTCTCCCCATTCAAAATCCCCTGATTCTCTCCTTAACTGCCTCCTACAATCTCTCCAAGACCGATTCAAACTCCCCTCCCCTCATCAGAGTTTCGGTCAAACACTACTACCTCCCACGGCAAGCAATAAAAATAATCTCCCCTTACACAATCTGGGATTCGAACCCCGGATTCTTTGCACACACCACATGCCACTTACCACTAGGCTAGCATGATCACTTTATCATGTTTTTAACAAGTTCTGCATATAACCATGCTGACCAAGGGTAGGAATTTTAACCTTAAAAAGCCAAAATTTTGCTCAAGCCAAGGCTTGAACCCATGACTTCCCAGATACTCCTAAACCATTAAACCACTAAGGCAAACACACATTCACTCCGCAACATACAAAAACAATTTAACATGGTTTTCGAAATTTGGGGCATTACAATTCTACCCTCCATAAAGAAAATTTTGTCCTTGAAATTTACCTGGTCGGAATAGGTGAGGGTACTGTTGTCCCATCGCCTCCTCGGTTTCCCACGTAGCCTCCTAAAAATTGTGGTTTTGCCATAGGACTTTCACTATTGGGATTGATTTCTTCCTCAAGACTTTTATTCACGATCCAAAATCTGGACTGGTTCCTCCTTGAAAGTCAGATCAAGTCTAATTTCAATCTCCTCTACCGGCACAAGATACGTAGGATCAGATTGGTAGCGTCTTAGAATAGTGACGAGGAACACATCATGAATCCATTCTAATTCTGGAGGTAACTCTAACTGATAGGCAATCGGTCCCACTCGTCTCAAAATACGGTAAGGCCCAATAAACCTTGGGCTCAACTTGCCCTTACGCCCAAATCTCAATACCTTATTCCACGACGAAACCTTCAGAAAGACAAAATCTCCCATAGAATACTCAATTTCCTTATGCTTCAGATCCGCTTATGACTTCTATCTATCAGATGCCGCCTTCAAACGATCCTGAATTAGTCTGACCTTATCCTCGGTATCAGATACTAACTCTGGAGCCAGAGCATGCCGCTCACCAAACTCAGTCCAACATGACGGAGTGCGACACCTACAACCATAAAGTGCTTTGTAAGGTGCCATCTGTATGCTAGACTAGTAGCTATTGTTGTAAGCAAACTCTGCTAACAGCAAGTAATCCTCCCAACTACCTCGGAAGTTAATTACACAACTCCTTAACATGTCCTCCAGTATCTGAATCACCTCTCCAACTGACCATCTATTTGAGGATGGAATGCAGTACGGAAGTCCAACCGTGTCCCTAGAGCTTCATGTAACTTCCTCCAGAACTGTGACTTGAAGCGAGGATCTCTGTCAGATATTATAGAAATTGGTATCCCATACAGTCTCACTATCTCAGATACATATAGCTTAGCCAATTTATGCAATGAATAATCTGTGTTAACCGGTATGAAATAAGCAGTTTTGGTCAATCGATCCACGATAACCCACACTAAATCTTTCTTAGAAGGTGTTAGGGGTAGCCCACTCACAAAGTCCATATTTACACTTTTCCACTTCCATAGTGGAATTTTAACTGGCTAAAGCAACCCAAAAGGCAATTGATGTTCCGTTTTAACTTGTTGGCAAGTCAGACACTTGTCGGTAATCTCACGCTTAAGACCCGACCACCAATATATCTCACGAAGATTTGTATACTTCTTATTTTCACTTGGGTGCATAGCATAGGGGCTACTATGTGCCTCTCGTAGTAAAGTTTACCTCAAGTCAATATCCTTAGGTACAGAAATTCTGCCTCGGAAACAAAGTACCCCTTCACTATTCAGTCCAAAATCTATTGTATTACCACTTTCGATTTTACAGAATCGAAGACCTAATGACTCATCTTCCAACTGCTTACTCTTGATCTATTCAATCCACATTAGTTTAACTTGGAGCTTAGCCAACAAGCTACCATTACCAAATAAGCTAAGACGAGCATACATTGCTCTCAAATTAGTCATAGCCCTACGGCTCAGTGCGTCGGCCACCATATTAGCCAAACCAGAGTGGTATTCAATCAAACAGTCATAGTCCTTAAGCAGCTCAATTCATCTAAGCTACCTAAGATTTAACTCCTTCTAAGTGAGGAGATACTTGAGGCTCTTGTCATCCATGTAAATGATACACTTCTCAGCGTACAAGTAATGCCAACTCCAAGTCATGTGTTGGGTAATTCACCTCATGAGTCTTAAGCTGGCGAGACGCATAAGCTACCACCTTACCCTTCTACATCAAAACACAACCCAAACCAACGTGTGATGCATCACTGTAAACCGTAAATTCTTTTCCAGACTCCAGCTAAATTAAAATAGGGGCCTCAATCAGAACTTTCTTGAGCTTCTCAAAGCTCTCTTGTTACTCATCAGTCTAGTTAAAAAGTATGCCCCTACAAAGCAGCTTAGTTAAGGGCACGTCAATTAGTGAGAATCCCTCTACAAATCTTCGATACTACCCAACCAAACCCAGAAAAATATGAATTTTTGACACAGTCTTTGGCTGCTTCCAAGCTAAAATAGCCTCAGCGTTCCGAGGGTCAACCCTAATCCCCTCAGCAGATACCGCATGACCAAGGAATGTTACCTAACGTAACCAGAATTCACACTTGCTGAACCTGGCGTACAATTGTTTCTCCCTCAAAATTTACAGAACCACTCACAGATGTTCATCATGTTCGTTCTCAGTCCTTGAATACATCAGTAAATCATTGATAAATTCTACCACAAATTGGTCCAGATAGGGTTGAAATAATCCGATCATCAGATCCATAAAGGCTGCCGGTGCATTTGTCAGTCCGAATGGCATAACCAAGAATTCGTAATAACCATAATGAGTCCTAAACACCGTCTTGTACACATCGGCCTCTTTAGCTCTCAATTGGTTATACCCCAATCGGAGATCTATCTTAGAAAAAATCGATGCCCCATGCAGTTGGTCGAACAGATCATCAATCCTCAATAGAGGGTATTTATTCTTAATGGTTAGCTTATTCAGTTGTCTATAGTCGATGCACACACTCATGGATCCATCCTTCTTTTCCACAAATAAGACTGGTGCTCCCCACGGAGACATACTCAGTCGGATAAACCCACGGTCCAGTAGCTCTTGAATTTGGGCCTTAAGCTCTATAAGCTCTTTCAGTGCCATTCTATACGAAGCGATAGACATCAGAGCTAAACCAGAAAGGAGCTCAATCTCGAACTCTACTTACATTCTATAGGTAACCCTGGTAACTCTTCCGGAAAGACGTCTGGAAATTGCTTAAAAGTCCTGATATCCTTTACTGAAGAGTCCCCAACATCTAAAACAATAATGTAGGCCAAAAACTCCTCACAACCCTTGCAACCAACTTCTCATCCTTAAGTGTAGAAATTACATTACTCAAATAGTTTCGTCGTTCCCCAATTACCACTATCTCCTCATCAGCTTCAGTTGTTAGCATAGCTCGCTTAGTGGCACAATCCAAGCTTACCCGATGTTTAACTAACCAATCCATGCCCAATATCTGGTCGAATTCTCTGAAAGGCAGCTCCATAAGATCGGTCAAAAAGATAACTCTTTGTATCTCCAAAGGAACATCTTTAAATACCTTATCTATCTGAACAGACTGCCCCAACAGACTTAAAATAGTAATCTCACTCATAGTGCTTTCAGCCATAATACTCAACATCCTAGACACAAAGCATGCTATATACGAATGTGTAGACCCAACATCAATCAATGCAGTATAAGGTACATTATGGATAAAGAACATACCAGTAATAACATCTGGAGCATTTCTATCCTGTCGAGACGACAAGATATACCAAGATCGGGTCCGCCTCACCTCAAGATAACCAAAGACCTCCTCGACCGGTGCTCCACAACTAAGGCTTACACCATTTCCACCTCTAGCCTAACCTCAACCTCTCGATGGCTGCTGACCACCCCGCTGAACATTACCAAAACCAGTAGCTTGCCACTGCTCAGGCCTCCGTGGACAATCCTTGACATGGTGCTCTAATGATCCACATCTCAGACATGCACCCATCTTCTTCCAACATTCACCCTGATGGCGTTTCCCACAATCAGCACAAAACTATGGTCTAGAAGTAGCAGCAACAGTAGGGGCCTTAACTCTGACTGGCCCATCAGGTCTGGGCCTTTTCTTAAACCTCTGAAAAGAATTTGGGGATTTAGAATCCCTCTTACCTCTACCTTTCTCTCTGTTCTCGCGCTTAGTGATCGTCCTCAGTGATTTTTGCCTTGTCAACCAGTACTGGAAAATCTCGTTCCCTCTGAGGAGCTATCTGAACACTTAGACCATCTCTGAGGCCATCTTCAAACCGAACATACCACTTGTATTATGTTGCCACCATCCCACGAGCATAGCGGCTCACCCTCAAGAATTAAACCTTATATTTAGCCACTGCCCTATCTCCTTGAGTTAAGTTCAAAAATTTCCTCTTACAGGCATCTACATAGCTAGCACCCACATATTTAGCCTAGAAAGTAGTCTAGAAAAACTCTCAGGTCAATTGATTATCCTCAATACCCTCTTTGAAAGTAAGCCACCACTGGTAAGCCTCGTCTCTCAGCAAAGATAAGCCACCATTAGTAAGCCTCGTCTCTCAGCAAAGATACTGCACCTTTTAGCTTCTGATCAGGGGTGCAGTCAAGGTCATCCATGAACTTTTTTGTGGCCTTTATCTAGTATTCAGCTATATTAGGGGCAACTCCAGCAATACCCCTGAATATCTCTGCCCATTAGACCTGAGTCATTCTGTAATTGACCCACAGCCTCTAGTACCAGTACTAGGCCCAGCGACCCTTTTTAAAATCCTCAACATTGCATAGGATAGTGCGTCATCCCCAGCCGCTCGATTTTGAGACCCTGTCTCAGCCATAAGTGAAGCTAGAGCCTCTCTAACTTCCTTATTAGGCTAGAGTCTAAAAGACGAAGACCCAGTCCTAGCATCTCCATGACCTCTATCGTGACCTTTACCACGAGTACCTCTAGTACTCATTATCCAACTGCACTTTTGTCTGCATTAAAAGTTTTATGCCAGTCAGTTTATTGTTCTTGTTGTTTATTAAAGATTTCTTATGAACAATATTATCTTGAAATTTGTTATCATAGTTCACAATCTTACTACAGTTCATAGTTTACTCTAACTAAAGAGTTTCAGCATAGTTTTACTACCTAATATAGTTTCAGTAATAACATTTCAATATTATTCCTTTAGAAGAAATAATCAGAAGACTTACAGGATCGGCGCAGAGACTCGGAGTGCTACTCCTTTAGTAAAACATAAACCTAAATAATATCTTTAAACCATTTTAAAACAACATTGTTGAATTTTCCACGTTTTCGAAAAACCCAAATCCACAGTCGAGTTTTGCAACCTTGTAACACCCTATACTCGTAACCTACGCCGGGGCGGACTACAAGGCATTACCTAACTTGATCTCATGCATACAACCAATCTCAAATTATCGAGACTCGGTCCAAAATAAAACTTTTTCAATCTCTACTTTAATATTCTTATTATGGGCCAACGAGTCCCAAATCGATCACTGATAACTATTCAGAACCATTTCGGGTCCTTAAACCAACCTTAAGAAATTGCTTTCGAAACAGGGAACATGCTTGTGTGGGAGGGTAGCATGCCTGTGTCACCATTTTGAAATGGTCGTGTGATCGCCCGTGTAGCTCACACGGCTTAAGCACTCTGGGACACGCTTGTGTCCTACACTCGTGTAGAATTAACTTCTAATTCAAACCAATAGGGGTTTTCACACAGCCAGGCACACGCCAGTGTCAATGGCCCGTGTCCCTCACACAACCACAACACGCCCGTGTCCTAGCCCGTGCACAAAAACATGGACATTCTGTTTCATGGCACATAACATGTCATCACTTACCTAACACTTTGACCAATTACCCTTCTTTGTCTCATGGCCGGCCAAGCTCTTTTAAAAGGGCCTAATTGTCCTTTTAAGACCCCCAATTTTTTTCTCTAGCTATTTGACACCCCTAGCTTCCAATTTAGGACTTTTACATTTTTTACGATTTAGTCCTTTTTCGCAATTGGGTTTACAAATGTTAAAATTAACTCACTAAATTTTTCGTGCACTATTGTGAACATGCTATGACTCTACATTAATAATAAAATAATTTCTCTACCTTTTAATTTGTGGTCCCAAGACCACTATTTCGACTAGGCCCTAAATCGAGCTGTTACATTTCTCCCCTTTAGGGATTTTTGTCCTCGAAAATCTTACCGGTGAATAAGTTTGGGTACTGATATCTCATAGTCTCCTCGGGCTCCCATGTGGCTTCCTCGACTCCATGTCTATGCCACAAAACTTTCACAAGTGCAATGCTCTTATTTATCAATTGTTTGACTTCTTGGGCTAAAATATTGATCGGCTCTTCACCATATGTCATGTTCGAATGAATCTCAACCTCTAACGGCGTAATCACATGCAAAAGGACTGATCTATAATGACATAGCCTAGATACATGAAACACGTCGTGAATCTTTTACAACTCTGGTGGTAAAGCCAATCGATAGGCAGCTAGTCCTACTCTCTCAATAACCTCATAAGGCTCTATGAAACGACGACTCAACTTGCCTCTTCTACCAAATTTGAGGACTTTCCTCCAAGGGGACACTTTTAAAAATACCTTATCACCGACTTGAAATTAAATTTCCTTTTGTTTTAAGTTCTCGTAGGATTTCTATCTATCTGAGGTGGCTTTCAAGCAGTCGCAAATTATTTTAACTTTCTCTTCAGTCTCTTTGACTAAATCGACTTCGTGAATCTGACTCTCTCTTAGCTCAGTCCAATATAAGGGCGTTCTACACTTTCGTCCACAGAAAGCCTCATAAGACACCATTTTCAAACTTGTTTGATAACTGCTATTATAGCTGAATTCAACAAAGGGTAGATACTTTTCCCAACTGCCTTGGAACTCAAGGACGCAACACCATAACATGTCCTCTAATATCTAAATTACTCTCTCTGACTGACTGTCGGTTTGCGGATGGAAAGTTGTGCTAAAACTCAACTTTGTTCCCAATACCTCTTATAATTTTTTCTAAAACCTCGAGGTAAATCTCAATTCTCTGTCTGAAATAATCAATATGGGCACCTCATGTAGTCTCACAGTCTCGAAAATGTAAAGTCGACTAATCTCTCAAGGAAGAAATTGGTACGTACAGGTATGAACTGTGCAGACTTTGTTAGCCTATCCACAATAACCCAAATAGCATTATTTTTCTTTAGGGTCACTGGCAAACCAGTTACTAAATCCATAGTGATCCGATCCCTCTTCCACTCGGGGACCAAGATAGGCTGAAGTAGACCCGAAGGTACTTGGTGTTGAGCCTTCACTTGCTGACACGCTAGGCACTTAGACACAAACTCTGAAATGTCTCTTTTCATACCCGACCACCCATACATTTTCTTAAGGTTGGTGTACATCTTCACGCTACCCGGGTGTAAAGACAAACAACCACTATATGCCTCTTTCAGAATCTTCTAAATAAGCTCATTATCCTTGGGTACATAAACTCTGCTTTTGAACATTATACATCCATTGGCTAATATGAAAATCTGATTCAACTCCCGATTCACACTGAGTTTTCTTGGCTTGTAGTTTCTCAATACCTTTCTGGGCTTCACAGATCTATTGAAGAAATGTTGATCTGGCTCTCAGCTCTGCTAGAACCGAACCATCATCAGACAAAGCCATACTGACATTTATTGCTATCAGCACAATTAATGATTTTCTACTCAATACATTGGCAACCACATTCACTTTTCCTGGGTGGTAGTCGATAATCAACTCGTAATCCTTTATTAGCTCTAACCATCATCGTTGCCTTAGATTCAACTTCTTTTTAGTCATCAAGTACTTAAGGCTCTTGTGATCAGTGAACACTCGACACTTCTCACCATACAGATGGTGTCTCCAAATTTTCAACGCGAATAAGATGGAAGCCAACTCTAAATAATGCGTCGGGTAATTTTTCTCATATGACTTCAGTTGCCTTGAAGCGTAAGCTATAACTGTAAGAGTATGCCCAAAGATCAATCATGAGATGGTTGTAATAACATACTTGATTTACCATGTTTATTAACATAAGGCGTTGCCATTATTATTTCAGTTTTTTTTCTGTGTATAAATAAACTGTTTTATAATAATGTCTTGAGAATGATATGAATATTCTTAAAAGGTCCTTAGTCAAGTATTATTGTTGACTAGGACAATAATAATGCATTAAGACTAACATGTAGTTGATTGATGATAAACAGTTGTCATTGATGTGGATTGTCAGAATCAATGCATGAATATGTGCGTTAGAGAACAACATATTGGACTGACCCGCTATGAGTTTGTTTCTTGGATTATTATGTAATTGTCACAACATTACTCATAGTGATTAATATGTATATGATCCTTAGACTTGAGATCATCATTATCCCAACATCGTGAGCTGTATATTTTGATACAATCAAACATACACCGTAACTGGTTGTTTTATAAAGACTGATGTTGGATATACCATAATCTATGTAGAGGGATATGCATAATAGGAGTAATATCTTAGGCCACTTGATTGATTGAGATTAGAAATGCATGGCCATACTCAAATAAGTTGATATGAGATGTCATACTTATTTGTGTATCATAATCTACTCAAGGTATCAAGAAACATGGGATGAACTATGCAAGTGTGACTATTCCATGACTTGTGTCCATTCCAGAGATAAAGGATTTAAGGATTAATGCATGAAAGGTTAATCACAAAAGGTTATGTCAAATAATGACTTCTTGTAACTTAGGTAGCAATGATGCATTGCTAGATGCCACTAATTGTTTGTAACATTAGAATCATTCTAGTATTACTGCTAACATTACAAGAACCTATAGGGTCACACCCTATGGTTGAAATGAATGGAATAAAACATAGTTGGTATTGTGTTTGGTTGTCACATGAATTGAATTAATTATAGAATTAATTTAATTAGGCAATCAAATATCGAACGTATTATATGTATAAGGATGTTGTACACATAAGGAGAACATAATTCTATTAATATATGAATTTAGTTCAGATATAAATTTAAATAAATATAGTTTATCAAATCTTTATTATAATTAATGTAATTATAATTTTGGTTAAAACATTATTATATTTATTTATGTTAATTATGATTATTATGTTCGATTAAAATTTAATAAATTAAGAATTAGTTATATACATACCAATTATAAGTGGAGTTATATATAGAAAGGGAGAAAAACCCTAAAAACTGAATATATATACAAACTTGAAGCTTCACTACTAGGTCTAGCAACCATCAAGCAAAATATCTCTGAAAATAGTTTTGGGGATTTCTTCCGTTTGTCAACTGGGTGGATTACGTAGAGGTCGGCATCATAAAGGTTGCGGCTTGGATTTGAAAGCAAAACAGTATTCTCATTGCCAAGGCTTCATTGTTTACTCAGATTGAAGTTTTGGTAATTTTGAAACCTTTTTCACCCCGATTCTTTCCTAGCACAGGGATCCATGGTTTGGATCACCAGAATATATATATTTTTTCCACTGTGCCATGGGGGTACTGGCGTTCCAACAATAACCTTACCTTCTTGCATAAGCACACACCCCAAACCATTCAAGGAGGTGTCGCTACATACCACAAACTTCTTGCCCGACTCCGATTGTACTAACACCGGGGCTTTGGTCAACAAAGCCTTTAATTTCTCGAAACGATATTGGCACTTTTTTGTCCATTCAAACTTGACATCCTTTTGCAGTAGCCTTGTTATCGGCATAGCTATCATAGAGAATCCGTTTACAAACCGTCTGTAGTATCTAGCCAAACCCAAAAAGCTTTAGTCTTATGTCACATTCCTCTACAGTTTCCACTCCACAATAGCTGAGATCTTGCTTGGGTCAACTCAGATCCCGTCTCCCGACACAATGTGTCCTAGGAATCCGACCTCCTTAAGCTAAAATTCACTCTTACTAAACTTGGCGTATAATTGCTTATTTCTTAAGGTTTACAACACAACTCTCGGATGCTCTGCGTGCTCGCTCTCATCAATGGAATAAACCAATATGTCATCGATAAAGACGACGATAAACTTATCTAGATATGGTAGAAAAATGCTCTTCATCAAATCCATAAGCACCGCCGGGGAATTAGTCAAACCAAAGGGCATGACGAGGAACTCATAATGCCTGTATCTTGTCCGAAACATAGTCTTCGACATATCTAGCTCCTTTACTCTTAACTGGTAGTATCCGGATCTCAAGTCAATCTTGGAAAATACAATGGCTCCCTTTAACTGATCAAAAAGGTCGTCAATCCTTGGCAAGGGATACTTGTTCTTCACTGTTACCTTATATTGTTGTCTATAGTCAATACATAACCTCATCGACCCATCTTTCTTTTTCACGAAAAGTACCAGAGCACCCCACAGGGAAAAACTTAGTCTCGCAAAGCCCTTGTCTATTAGCTCTTGCAACTGTGCTTTTAACTCTTTTAACTCCATCCTATACGGGGCGATCGAGATGGGTGTCGTACCGAGGACCAACTCAACTCCAAACTCTACTTCCCTCACCGATTCAATCTTCAACTCAGACACTTGAGTATTCAACTTTTCCTCAAATATTTCTCAGTAGTCAAAGACGATATTACTACAGGCAGATTATTTGACTCATCTGGTTTGACTCGAAGAACATTCCCGTCTTCACATTTCAACTCAATTACCGTTGTCCACTATAACATTATGAGCAGTCAACCAATCCATCCCAAGGATTACATCAAACTCATTAAATGGTAATAACATCAAGTTAGCAAAAATATAATGACCTCTAATTTCCAAAGGGCAATTTCTACATACTTGGTCCACTAATACATGTCTGCCTAAAGGATTGGACACTTTTATTACAAAATTAGTGGACTCTACTAGAATACTCATACGAGGTATCAATTCCATACAAATATAAGATTGGGTAGATCCCAAGTCAATTAAAGCAACAACAGATATTTCATGGATAGAAAAGGTACTCGTGATCATGTCGGGAGACTGTACCTCTTCCTGAGCTCCTAGAGTATAAGTCCTTGTACGCGCTCTGCCTTTGGACCTCACCACAGCATCTCTTGGTGTGCCTCTACTGCTAGCCCCACTTCCAAGGTTCTTCTGAGGCCTACCCCTCAAAAGAGCACTACTCGCTTTCACATCTTATTTTCTCCCTCTCTCATCCAGTTCAGGACAATCACGGATGAAGTGTTCCAATGAATTGCACTTGAAACAACCACTTTCATTCCCTTGGCACTCGCTAAAATGACGCCTACCACATTGTGAGCATTCTGGCCTATTTGGCCAAGTGCTACCGACACTTACGACTGAAGTGGTCTAGGCTTTAGAAGTTGTGTTATGCCGATTCTTGTTCCTATTCGAATAGCCCATTGATGCATTCAATCGGGTAGTGAACTCCCTTAATCTTTTAGATGAGGACTGATGTGATTTCCCCATTTTTCTGTTCTTTGAATCTTGTAACTCAAAAGCCACTTTCCTCCTCTCTTTAATCAGTTCCTTGACCTTACAGGCTCTTTCAACAAGCGCTACAAATTCCTGCAGCTCTAAGATGCCAACAAACTCTCAGATATCATCATTGAGGCCGTCCTCGAACCTCCTACACATGGTGGCTTCTGTAGATACGCACTCTCGTGCATACTTGCTAAGCCTCACAAACTCACATTCATATTTAGCCACTAACATTCGGCCTTGCTTTAGCTCTAGGAATTCCTTCCCCTTTTGGTCTATAAATCTTTGGCTAACATACCTTTTCCAAAATTCCTCCTGGAAGAATTCTCACGTGATCCTCTCTCTCGACACGATGGACACGAGAGTGTTACACCACTGATAAGCCGAATCTCATAGAAGTGAAACTGCGCATTTCACACACTTTTCAGGTGTGCATGCTAACTCATTAAATACCTAAATGGTAATTTCTAGCCAAAACTCTGCTCTCTCCGAGTAATCATCTATGCTAGCCTAAAATTTCTCAGCCCCTTGTTTCTGGATCTTGTCTACCGGAGGCTTTTCTCTTCTAAACATATCCGTACCTTGCATAGCTGCCGGGGCATACTGAGGAATCAGAGGAGGTGAGGGAGGTGGAGTGCTCAGATTCGCACAAACAAACTCCGAGTACAAAGAGTCCATCATACGGAGGTGGGCTTCTCTAGCCCCTCAGCCTTGGCTCATAGTTACGGGCTAACACTCTACTGGCGTGGTCCCTTTAGCAGGAGCCGACGCGTTACTTTTCACGTCATCCGCCGTAGCTCTAGCAGGATCCATTTACTATATAAAAACATAATTTATAATTGTCAGAAATCATCACACTATCAATATACAGTTATGGCATGTATAGCTAGACTCATATTCTCGCTAGGTTAGTCCTAGAACTGACTAAACCATAGCTCTGATACCACTAAATGTAACACCCTATACCCATAACCCATGCCGGGGCAGTGTAACACCCCTAACTCGTGACCGACGCCGGTGTCGGACACGAGGGGTTAACGGCCAAATCCTCTCAAGATACCAACCAATTTGACATTACCAACAGTGGAAAACTGCGTCACCGTCGCCTTAAAAATCATATCTCGAGTTTCAAAACTCGGAAACTGGTTTCGTAAATTTTTCCTGAATTTAGACTCATATACCCATCCATGGATTTATTTTTAGAATTTTTGGTTGGCAAATTAGTACAGTTTATTAGTTAAAGTCACCCATGTTACAGGGATCGACTGCTCTGACCTTTACGCTTTACAACTTGGATATCTCTCTGTACAGGGCTTTAATACTGGTGCCGTTTGTTTCTAATGAAACTAGACTCAAAATGGAATCTGTACATATAAGGCATGACTCCTAATTCTTTCTGGATAATTTATGGTAAATTTTCAAAGTCGCGACAGGGGACCCGAAACCGTTTCGCCCTGCCTCACGAGAACTTTAATATTTCTCAAGATATCTTTGCTCATATGGTCGCTTTCGTTTCGTCCATATAAAAATAGATTCATCAAGGTTCAGTTCCATAATTTACTCACTATTTAATTCTACTTCTACTATTTTAGTGATTTTTCAATCTCATCTCACTGCTGCTGTCCGCAATTCTTCGCAGAGACTATGCCAATTTCATGAATTTTCCTTGGCCTTAATCATCCATCATACATGACACAAATTATGGCCACCTTATCAAAATTAGAGTTTCTAAGACTCATGGCTATAGGTTCTAGCATCCCACTCGACGACCACATAGGCCATTTTCACATGGCTTAAAGTTTACAACCCACAATTCGACAAAATATAATAGCCTATACATGCCAAATGTTCTTCAACAACAAAAACAATACCACAAGATTTCAGCCGTTGATGACTTCAGCGACGGTCCCGATCACGCAAATAATACGAGTCCGAGAGACCTAAAATGGGTGACAAGAAAACACCGAGTGAGTTTACAACTCAAGAAGTCATAAGCATTCATCAATCTCTCGATAAAGTTACTACAACATGTACAACAAACGAGGCTAGGTACTCATCCATATCGAATCTATACCATAATACCTCGGACCTTTCGGTCCAATCTCGCACCAAATCATACATCCACATTTCATATTTTACACAACAAGATAATCAAGCATTTTTACACATTAACTCATTTTCCAAAGACAACCATACAATTTCAATCATCACATAGATTTAAGGCTTATCAAATTCAACCCCAAGCATGAACGTATTCTCTATTCGTCATGAGCTCGAGGTACTTACCCTATCCGCTGTCCATACTCAATTCAATGGAGACACACCTCCATATATATAGAGTACGCACACACAGTGCTTACTACTCGATTTCGCACACTTAGTGCCACGTAATTTAAGCCCGCACACACAAGGCCATACCCTCCGAGCTCGCACACCCAAAGGTCAGATTTTTCCAGCTTGCACACATAGTGTCATATTTTTCCAGCATGCACACTTAGTGCCTTATATTTCCAGCACGCACACTTAGTGCCATATATTTCAAAGACGCACATTTAGTGCCGATCTCACACCGTACACACGTATTGCCAAGACACATAGTGACGAAAGCAAACTTTCTACACATTTCACTATTTCTTTTACATTCAACAAATGTCATCACTCCATACACATACATTTTCATTTATATATATATATATCATCCCATTAAACACAATTGCATAAATTTTACAATCATTTAAGCAATATCAAATACGTGCTTAATGACTTACCTTGTTTGGGGTAGAACGGTTCCAAATCGGCTACTCGCTTGCTTTCTCCTTTCCTTTATCCAATCTAGTTCCCTTTGCTCTTGAGCTAAATCAAACAAATTTACTTCTCAATCTAACACATACATACGGCAACCATACACATTTCGAAACCAATTCATTCGTATCATTTGTCCATACATTAGCTTTTAACACATTCGCCACTAGGGCAACCTATTTAACTTTTAAGATTCATTTCTAATTTTAGTTAAACAATGCCAATGCCATTAACTACTAATGCCACACACACATATGCATAAAATTAACCCATACATGACCTATAGCTCATTCGGTCATTCATCTTTCAAGCCTATCAAAGCTTCATATCACACTTCCTTGGCGAATACACATACAAGCACAATTTAGCATTTTTATTTATTTCATGATACATTCGCCTTGGCATAATTTCATTAAAAGTCCCTATTAGCCACTTCACCCTTCAATTTTATCATCTACTTAACATTTCATACTTATCATGCTAGCCGAATATTGTTTAATCAAGTTCAACATCCTCATATACTGCATTAGCATCCAAACAACCTATTTGAACATTTAACTAATTCAAGCTTCACCCATCCACACTTATTCATTTAACATAAAGAAAATAAATCAACCCCCTTCACTATCAACCATGGCCGAATGCTTCATGGGTTTAAGGTAGATTCAAGAAAGGAACTCATAATTATTAAGATGTAAGCAACTACCCTTGTTCATCTAGATTTAGTATGAAACAACAACTATCACCCTTATCAATCACCATAGCCGAAAACCTTACTCATTCCAATATCAAAATTTCCACATGGGCTACAAAATAGCTTGATATCTCACCCAAGATCAACTAAAATTTCAAGAACTAGTCTAGACTACTTACCTCATTATCACCCTAGGATGGCGAATACTCCCCCTTCATCCACTCTTCATTTTCGGTCAAGAAGAAACAAAGGAATGAAGCCTTTTTTTTCTTTTCTATTTCTTTTATTATTTCCTTTCTTTTACATAAAATAATGACCACTTCATGGAAATTTACCACATATTGTAATATATGCTCCATCATGGCCGCCACTATGCATAAGAAAAGGAGTATTTGACATGCAAAACCACTATTTTCACTACATGCTTTAATAGGTCCTCATAGATTAACCTATCACATTTCTACAATGTTTCATATAAGTCCATTTTAATAAATTCACATAGAAATGATCAAATTAATGCATGAAACTTTCATACATGCATTTGTTAACATCATAAACATAGAATATAACAATTAATTATTTATAAGACTCGGTTTCGTGGTCCCAAACCACTTTCCAACTAGGGTCAATTTTGGGCTGTCACAACTCTCCCCACTTAAGAAATTTTCGTCCCGAAAATCTTACTGTAAATAGGCTCGGTATCGCTCTTTCATAGAGTCCTCAAGTTCCCAAGTGGCTTCTTCAATTCGTGTTTATGCCACAACACCTTCACTAACGGGATTTTCTTATTGCGCAACTCTTTTACTTCACGCATCATAATGCGAACCGTTTCCTCTTCATAGCTCAAATTAGGTTGAATCTCAATCTCGGATGGAGCAATTACGCATGATGGATCGACCTATATCATCGAAGCATCGAGACATGAAAACATTGTGAATCTTTTCGAGCTCGGGGGCAAAATAAAACGATCGCGATCGGACCGACTCGTTCGGATATCTCATATGGCCCGATGAACCTCGGGCTCAATTTGCCCTTACGGCCAAATCTAAGCACTTTCTTCCGGGTGAGACTTTGAGAAATACCTTGTCTCCAACCCGATATTCAATATCTTTTCTTTTCAAATCCGCATACGACTTTTGGCGATCCGGCGACTTTCAAACTTTCACGAATTACTCGAACTTTTGCTCGGCATCCTTAACCAAATCAACCTCAAGATTTTTCCTTCACTAAGTTCACCCGAATAATGGGGTATGGCATTTACGACCGTATAAAGCCTCGTAAGGCGCCATCTTGATACTTGATTGAAAGCTATTGTTGTGGCGAATTCAACCAAAGGTAAATACCGCTCCCATGCACCACTAAACTCAAGGATGCAACATCTCAACATATCCTCGAGTATTTGAATTATCCGCTCGGATTGACCATCGGTTTGGGGGTGAAAAGTGCTAAAATGCGTTTGGTACCCAAAGCCTCTTGCAATTTCTTCCAAAACCGCAACGTAAATCTTGGGTCTCTATCCAACACGATAGAAATAGGTACCCCATGCAATCGAACAATTTGGGAGACGATAATTCGCCAACTTATCGAGCGAAAAATCCGTATGACAGGATAAAATGAGCAGACTTGGTCACCTATCAACAATGACCCAAACCGAGTCTTTCTTATTCGAGTCAATGGTAACCTGGACACAAAGTCCATTGTTACTCGATCCCATTTCCATTCGGGTATCATGATCGGTGAAGTAATCCCGATGGCACTTGATGTTCGCTTTCACTTGTTGACATATCGGACACCTTGAAACAAATTCGAAATGTCTCGTTTCATACCGGGCCACCAAAATTGGCGTTTGTGTCATTGTACATTTTAGTACTACCCGTGGATTGACATTCGACTACAATGGGCTTCACTTAGAATTATCGAAATAAGTTCTAAATTCTTTGGAACACACAGACGACTTCGAACCTCAAACAATCGTCATCATCAATTTGAAACTCGATTCCTTGTTCGTAACACACTCACCCGCTTTTGCAAGCAACTCCTCATCAACTTTCTCGAGCTTCCCGAATTTGATGAGCCAACAATGGTTTGGCCTTTAATTCGGCTACTAACACATTGTCGGGTAGAATAGACAAGTGTACATTCATTGCTCGTAAAGCAAAAAAGATTTCACTTAAGGCATCCGCAACCACATTAGCCTTTCCCGGTGATAATCAATGACGAGTTCATAATCTTTTAACAACTCGAGCCATCGTCTTTGTCGCAGATTTAAGTCTCTCGAGTCATCAAATATTTGAGACTTTTGTGATCCGAATACACATGGCACTTCTCACCAAATAAGTAATGTCGCCATATCTTCAAGGCGAACACGATGGCAGCCAATTCGAGATCATGGGTTGGATAATTTTTCTCACGTGGCTTTAATTGTCTCGACGCATAGGCCACAACTCGACCTTCTTGCATCAATATGCAACCTAACCCAAGTAGGGAGGCATCACTATAGATGACAAACTCTTTGCCGATTCGGGTGTACTAGAACCGGAGCTTTCGTCAAATGGGTTTTCAATTGGTCGAAACTTTTCGACACTTTTCGTCCATTCAAATTTGACATCTTTCAAGCGGTTTTGTCATGGGTGTGGCTATCATCGAGAATCCTTTTACAAACCGTCGGTAGTAATCGGCAAGCCCCAAAAGCTCCTAACTTCGGTAACATTCCTTGGAGGTTTCCAATTGACTATGGCGAAATTTTGTTCGGGTCCACCACGGCACCGTCACGACACCACGTGCCCCAAAAAGCTAACCTCTTTCAACCAAAATTCACATTTATGAACTTTGCGTATAATCGCTTATCTCGTAAGATTTGCAACACTAGCCTTAGGTGTTCAGCATGTTCAGTTTCATCTCTCGAATAGACCAAAATGTCATCGATAAATACAATTACGAACCGATCCAAGTATGGCCTGAAAATTCTATTCATTAAATCCATAAACACTGCAGGGGCATTAGTGAGCCCAAACGGCATCACCAAGAATTTGTAGTGACCGTACCTTGTTCTAAAAGCGGTTTTGGGTATGTCCGATTCTTGGACCCTCAACTGATAGTATCCCGACCTCAAATCTATCTTTGAAAACACCGAGGCTCCCTTTAATTGATCAAACAAATCGTCAATTCGTGGCAACGGATATTTATTCTTTATCGTCACTTTATTGAGTTGACGGTAGTCGATGCACAACCTCATGCTTCCGTCCTTCTTTTTCACAAACAATACTTTGGTGCGCCCTATGGAGAAAAACTCGGTCGAGCGAAACCTCTATCCGTCAATTCTTGCAATTGAACCTTCAATTCCTTTAACTCCGTTAATGCCATACGATCACGGAGCTATTGAGATCGGCGAGTGCCCGTACAACTTCGATGTCAATTCCACTTCTCGAACCGGTGGCAATCCGGTAACTCCTCCGGAAAACATCCAATACTCACAAACCATCGATACCGATTCGAGTTTCTTTTCCGTCTCTTTACTTTCCAACACATACGCAAGGTATGTTTCACACCCTTTTTCACATATCTCCGAGCGGTCATAGAAGATATTATCGCCGCACTCCTTTTAAATCAAGAGACTCGACTCGGACTACCTCATTATTTGCACTCCTCAAAACAATGGTTTTCCTTTTGCAGTCCACCATCGCATCATGTACGGTCACCAATCCATACCAAGAATAACATCGAATTCATCAAATGGTAGAAGCATCGATCGGCGGAAAACAGATTCTCGAATTATTAGGGGCATCTCTTGCACACTTTATCAACGAGTGCGTATTGACCCAAAGGGTTTGACACTCGAATTACGAACTCGAGAGACTCAACAGTAGAGTCTTCTTGGATGCTAAAGTTTCACATACATATGAATGAGTAGAGCCGGGACAATCAATGCAATCACACTAGTATCAAAGAGAGTAAAAGTAATGTTGATAACGTCAGGAGGATGCCTCCTCTCGTGCGCGGATGGCATATGCTCTAGCAGAGCTCGGGTCTCGGATCGAATAGATCAGATCGGTGGCTCCCTCTCGATTACCACCCCTACCTCCTGAAACCCTCGGGGTCTACCTCTAGTCGTCGCCCACTAGATCTCGCACCTTGCATCTTATTCTTCTCATCTAGCTCCGTGCAATCCCTAATGAAGTGGTCCTTCAACCACATCCGTAATAAAGTCTTTAGCAGACTTACCCCAACATTCACCTAGGTGTCGTCTTCCACATTGGGGACATTCAGTCTCTCTTGACGATTATTGCCCACACTAGCTATCGATGTAGCTCGAGTCCGTCAATGGTCGGGCTCTAATGGAAATTCCCGCATCGCCCTCGACTTACTAGTGTCCTCCCCGAACCTCTTTACAATGAGAATGGAGCTTTACTCGTTGATCTTTTACGGTAATCTCTTGCTTCAAGTTCAGCCTTCTTCTTCTCCTTCCCAAGTTCTTCCGCTTTGCGTGCTCGCTCGACTAGTGTCACGAACTCCTTTATCTCCAAAATTCCCACTAGTAACTTTAACTCTTCATTCAATCCTTCTTCAAATCTTTTGCACATAGCAACCTCATCAGCCACACACTCCCGAGCATACCGACTAAGTCTTACGAACTCATGTTCAGATTCAGATCTGATCATACGGCCTTGCTTGAGTTCCGTGAACTCCTTACGCTTCGATCGATGAACCGTTGACTAATATATTTCTTCCAAATTCGTTTGAAAGAAATCCCAAGTAACTTATTCCTTTGGGACTATGGAAATCAAGGTCCTCCACCAATAGTAGGTGAGTCTCAAACAAAGATATCGCACACTTAAGACATTCATCGGTGTGCATAACAGTTCATCAAACACTCTAATGGTGTTATCAAGCGAACTTCGGCCCTTTCGGCATCGCTTCGGTAACTATGGCCTTAAACTCCTCGCCCCACGCTTCCTAATCAAGTCCACAGTGGTTTACTCACCTCACAGATCGATGAATCGATGGCATCACGGGCTCTTGGGGTGGATTATTTAAATTCGGAATGGTTGGACACCGGATTGGTTCGGCATATTGCGCGACCCACTCATTCATCATGGTGAAGAAGGCTTGTTTCGCCCTTCATTTTGATTATTCGCGGATGACCGAGGCTCAACAGCGGTGTCCCTTGCGCAGGAGCAGCCGCTACACTTTCAACGTCATCCGCCAAGGGTCTCTATCCCGGTTCCATCGCTAATCAAAACAAAATTTTCAACCGTCAAGTCATCACATTATTAAGCACTAACAATTTGGCATGTATAGCTAGACTCACACGCCTATGGTAGTCCTAGAACCGACTAAACCATAGCTCGATACCAATAAAATTGTAACACCTCTAACTCGTGACCGACGCCGTGTCGGACACGAGGGTTAACGGCCAAATCCTCTCAAGATACCAACCAATTTGACATTACCAGTCAGGCTGGAAAACTGCGTCACCGTCGCCTTAAAAATTATATCTCGAGTTTCAAAACTCGGAAACTGGTTTCATAAATTTTCCCTGACTTTAGACTCATATACCCATCCATGGATTTATTTTTAAAATTTTTGGTTGGGCCAATTGGTACAGTATATTAGTTAAAGTCACCCATGTTACAGGGATTGACTGCTCTGACCTTCGCGCGTTACAACTTGGATATCTCTCTGTACAGGGCTTTAATACTGGTACCATTTATTTCTAATGAAACTAGACTCAAAATGGAATCTGTACATATAAGGAATGACTCCTAATTCTTTCTGGATAATTTATGGTAAATTTTCAAAGTCGCGACAGGGGACCCAGAAACCGTTCTGGCCCGGTCTCACGAGAACTTTAATATTTCTCAGTATACTGCTCATATGGTCGTTTCGTTTCGTCCATATAAAAATAGATTCATCAAGGTTCAGTTCCATAATTTACTCACTATTTAATTCTACTTCTACTATTTTTAGTGATTTTTCAATCTCATCCCACTGCTGCTGTCCGCAACAGTTACTGCAGTAGACTATGCCAATTTCATGAATTTTCCCTTGGCCTTAATCATCCATCATACATGACGCAAATTATGGCCACCTTATCAAAATTAGAGTTTCTAAGACTCGTGGCTATAGGTTCTAGCATCCCACTCGACGACCACATAGGCCATTTTCACATGGCTTAAAGTTTACAACCCACAATTCGACAAAATATAATAGCCTATACATGCCAAATGTTCTTCAACAACAAAACAATACCACAAGATTTCAGCCGTTGATGACTTCAGCGACGGTCCCGATCACGCAAACAATACGAGTCCGAGAGACCTAAAATGGGTGACAAGAAAACACCGAGTGAGTTTACAACTCAGTAAGTCATAAGCATTCATCAATCCACCGATAAAGTTACTACAACATGTACAACAAACGAGGCTAGGTACTCATCCATATCGAATCTATACCATAATACCTCGGACCTTTCGGTCCAATCTGCACCAAATCATACATCCACATTTCATATTTTACACAACAAGATAATCAAGCATTTTTACACATTAACTCATTTTCCAGCACAACCATACAATTTCAATCATCACATAGATTTAAGGCTTATCAAATTCAACCCCAAGCATGAACGTATTCTCTATTCGTCATGAGCTCGAGGTACTTACCCTATCTGCTGTCTATACTCAATTCAATGGAGACACACCTCCATATATATAGAGTATGCACACACAGTGCTTACTACTCGATTTCGCACACTTAGTGCCACGTAATTTAAGCCCGCACACACAAGGCCATACCCTCCGAGCTCGCACACCCAAAGGTCAGTATTTTTCCAGCTTGCACACATAGTGTCATATTTTTCCAGCATGCACACTTAGTGCCTTATATTTCCAGCACGCACACTTAGTGCCATATATTTCCAACACGCACATTTAGTGCCGATCTCAATCACCGTACACACGTATTGCCAAGACACATAGTGACGAAAGCAAACTTTCTACACATTTCACTATTTCTTTTACATTCAACAAATGTCATCACTCCATACACATACATTTTCATTTATATATATATATATCATCCCATTAAACACAATTGCATAAATTTTACAATCATTTAAGCAATATCAAATACGTGCTTAATGACTTACCTTGTTTGGGGTAGAACGGTTCCAAATCGGCTACTCGTTTGCTTTCTCCTTTCCTTTATCCAATCTAGTTCCCTTTGCTCTTGAGCTAAATCAAACAAATTTACTTCTCAATCTAACACATACATACGGCAACCATACACATTTGAAACCAATTCATTCAGATCATTTGTCCATACATTAGCTTTTAACACATTCGCCACTAGGGCAACCTATTTAACTTTTAAGATTCATTTCTAATTTTAGTTAAACAATGCCGAATGCCATTAACTACTAATGCCACACACACATATGCATAAAATTAACCCATACATGACCTATAGCTCATTCGGTCATTCATCTTTCAAGCCTATCAAAGCTTCATATCACACTTCCTTGGCCGAATACACATACAAGCACAATTTAGCATTTTTATTTATTTCATGATACATTCGGCCTTGGCATAATTTCATTAAAAGTCCCTATTAGCCACTTCACCCTTCAATTTTATCATCTACTTAACATTTCATACTTATCATGCTAGCGAATATTGTTTAATCAAGTTCAACATCCTCATATACGGCATTAGCATCCAAACAACCTATTTGAACATTTAACTAATTCAAGCTTCACCCATCCACACTTATTCATTTAACATAAAGAAAATAAATCAACCCCCTTCACTATCAACCATGGCCGAATGCTTCATGGGTTTAAGGTAGATTCAAGAAAGGAACTCATAATTATTAAGATGTAAGCAACTACCCTTGTTCATCTAGATTTAGTATGAAACAACAACTATCACCCTTATCAATCACCATAGCCGAAAACCTTACTCATTCCAATATCAAAATTTCCACATGGGCTACAAAAATAGCTTGATATCTCACCCAAGATCAACTAAAATTTCAAGAACTAGTCTAGACTACTTACCTCATTATCACCCTAGGATGGCGAATACTCCCCCTTCATCCACTCTTCATTTTCGGTCAAGAAGAAACAAAGGAATGAAGCCTTTTTTTCTTTTCTATTTCTTTTATTATTTCCTTTCTTTTACATAAAATAATGACCACTTCATGGAAATTTACCACATATTGTAATATATGCTCCATCATGGCCGGCCACTATGCATAAGAAAAGGAGTATTTGACATGCAAAACCACTATTTTCACTACATGCTTTAATAGGTCCTCATAGATTAACCTATCACATTTCTACAATGTTTCATATAAGTCCATTTTAATAAATTCACATAGAAATGATCAAATTAATGCATGAAACTTTCATACATGCATTTGTTAACATCATAAACATAGAATATAACAATTAATTATTTATAAGACTCGGTTTCGTGGTCCTGAAACCACTTTCCGACTAGGGTCAATTTTGGGCTGTCACAGGCAGAGTACAAGGCATTACCTAACTTGATCTCATGCATACAATCAATCTCAAATTACCGAGACTCGGTCCAAAATAAAACTTTTTCAATCTCTACTTTAATCTTCTTATTATGGGCTTACGAGTCCCAAATCGATCACTGATAACTATTCAAAACCATTCTGGGTCTTTAAACCATCCTTAAGAAATTACTTTTAAAACAGGGCACACGCCCGTGTGGGAGGGTAACACGCCCGTATGGGAGGGTAACACACCCGTGTGACTATTTCGACATTGTCGAGTAATGGCCTGTGTGGCTCACATGGCCTAAGCACTCTGGAGCATGCCCGTATCCCACACCCGAGTAAAATTAATTTCTAATTCACACCTACAGGGGTTTTCACATAGCCAGACACACGCTCGTATCAATGGCCCGTGTCCCTCACATGGCCACGACACGCTCGTGTCCTAACCCGTGTGCAAAAACATGGACAATCTATTTCTAACGTCAGCAAGCTTAAGATGTAATACAGCCAAGGCACACGTCCGTGTGCTGATTCGTGTCCTTTACAAGGCTGAGACACATGGCCGTGTCTATGCCCGTGTATTTATTACCATGCATACTGACTTGAAATTTTTACATGCAAGGGACACACGACCAGACTACATGCCCGTAGGGCAGACCGTGTGTCGCACAGAGCCTAGACACACGGCCTAGACAAATGCCCGTGTGTCTACCAGTGTGGACAATATAAGGCTATTTACCAAGCCTCATTGCTGCCTTTACATACCTGGTTTCATACACATGTCAACCAATACCAACACAAGCATAATTCATATAACCAATTCATCCATAATAGACATTCATTTAACCATGGTAATGCATCTTTTATAAATTCAAAATGAATATTAACTATCATTCAAAGCTTAATCAAAATGAATATTAACCCAAGCCAACACATTTGACCAATTCTCAAAGACACAAAATAATAAAGTCTAAGCCCTATACATGCCATATTCAAAAATATAAATCCAACTATACCAAATACTTTTGTTGATAGTGTGATCAATATCTCTGACTTCTGTGATCCTTAAGCTAGTTAGGCGGTACTGTAAGGAAATGGAAAGAAAATGGAGTAAGCATAAAAGCTTAGTAAGTTGCATATGAGTAAATATACACAACCAATATATCAATAATCAACATACTCATAATATCAAGGTAGGCATAGACAAATCTTACTCATTACCATCCATACAAGTGACATATTATACAATGACCTCATATCTCATATATACCAATTACGTACTTGTGTCACTCACAAAATGGTTATACTTTCCACATTAGCTTAGGAACATAACTTTCACCGTTGAACCATTCAGAATACTAGCGGATATTTATTAAACCTTAAACATGGGTAAGGTGCCGATGCCATGTCTCAGACACGGTCTTACACTGGCTTACATCTCAAGTCGATGCCATGTCCCGTATATGGTCTTACACTGACTATCATCTCGTAGCCGATGCATGTCCCAGACATGTCTTACACTGGCTTACGTCTCGTAGCTGATCCATATCCCAGACATGACTTATACTAGCTTACGTCTCGAGGCCGATACATATCCCAAACTTGTCTTACACTAGCACTTGTCTCAATGCCGATGCTATGTCCCAAACATGGTCTTACACTAGCTCTCATAATGTGGCCGATGCATGTCCCGGACATGTCTTACACTGGCCCACATCTCAAATGATCACAAATGTCATGGCATGAATATCCGATGTACTTCTTAAGGTTCTAACCAAATTCTACTATTTCATATGTCATTAAACATTCTCAATTCCATAGTCAAGCAATTTATGTTATAGCAATTCAAGCACATATAATAGCAATGTAGTTGTACCATTTACATACAACTTACCTCAGATTACAAAATGTGGCGACTATCAATTTAGTCGATTTGCTTGGCTTTCCCCCTATCTAGGCTCGAATTCGGTATTTCTTGATCTATAGTAGCAAAACGCACTCATTTAATCACTAAATAATTTTAAGCAATTAAAAATTCATATCTTCGGTGTAATGACCATTTTGCCGCTAGACTTTGGCAAAATGACCATTTTACCTCTATGCTCAAAAATCAATTTTTATCGAATTTCTTCGCATATTAAGCCTAGTTGAACTCTTTTTACTCTTATAGCAACCCCAAATTCTCTTTAGTTCACACATTTATCATTCATTTTACAACTTGTGCAACATAGTCCCTTTAGGTGTTTTCATGGTAACACCTTTCACAAAAGTTGTCTATTACACAACTAAGACTCATATTCTTCCATACAATTTTAGAGAACACCCTAAATGCTCTCATGGAAAAACCCTAGACCTTCAACTTTTTTGCAAGATATACCCCTCATTTGAAAGCTCATGCTTCAAGGGTCTCAAAAATAAAAAAATCATCAACAAAGGACATGGAAATCACTTACTTGTGAGAGGAATAAGTTGTTAAAAATTTCAAGCTTCAAAACCATTCTCTTGGCTGATATTTTTCGTAAATAGAGAAGAGTGGATGAAAAAAAAAATGAAAGCTAGCCATTTGGGCTATTACTTTATCACATAACATGTCATCACTTACCTAACACTTTGACCAATTACCCTTCTTTGTCTCATGGCTGGCCAAGCTCTTTTAAAAGGGCCTAATTGTCCTTTTAAGACCCCCAATTTTTATTCACTAGCTATCAAATTAGGACTTTTACATTTTATGCGATTTAGTCTTTTTTCGAAATTGGGTTTACAAAAGGTCAAAATTAACTTACCAAATTTTTCGTGCACTATTAAGAACATGCTATGACTTTACTTTAATAATAAAAGAATTTATTTGACTTCAGATTTGTGGTCCCGAGACCACTATTTCACTAGGCCCTAAATCGGGACAAACCTGGCTCTGATACCACTAAATGTAACACCCCAAACCCGACCTAGACGTTATGGTCAAATCTGTGATGCCACATTAGAGTGTTTTCCAAAACATTAATTGATGAAAAATCCGTTCTTTATAAAAACTTCTTTAGATTCATAACAAAATCTTAGGAGGCCTAGTTTATTGTGAAAAGTCAAGTTGTTTAGGTAAAATATTATTTAAACTAACTTTAAAATCATGTTTGTTATGGAAGCTTTTAAAATGTGTTTCCTGAGCGTGATGTTATCAGAAAAACATTTGTTTATATTTTCATGAAAATTAGCATCCTATTACTAACAGGTGAAATAAAATAATTAGATAAACAAATCTCCCAAATTAAGTAAAAATTAAAGCGGTCTTATTACATAATAAAAACCCAATATTAAATCTTAATTATGAAAAAAAAGAAATAACTTGGTCAAGTGGCCACCACTAAGTCCTTCGTCGCCTCGATTCGTCTAAGCTTGGGGATTTCTTGCACAAATAATAGATGAGCGAGTTCACAAAAACTTAGTGTATTAAATCACAAAATAACAAACTATCAGAGTAAACACGATCTGGGCCTAGCCCATTAGTTCCAAATAGGGCCTTAGCCCCTTTGTCAGTACCAGTGTCAGTCTGGGCCTGAGCCTATTTCGGTAACAAAGGCAGTTTGAGCCTTAGCCCATTTCAGTATAGTATGCAAACAAAGAATCCTACCCAATCCATCCATTACACACCATCTCCGTACCAGCCCTACACACCATGTGGGGATAAAATTGACCCACAAACCCTACACACCAAGTCGTACCGATTTCGGTACTAAAACAGTACTCGCAGCAAAGCTACCAGTAATAGGCTTATAGACTTTCAGTACACTGCCTCCAAAATCATGTATCCCACCCCATGAAATGCAACATAATATCATACGTGTATGCAAAAATGTCATGCTCAAAAACAGTCATACATAATACAGGGGTATTTCAGTCAATTTACCTCATAGGGGTATAATGGTCATTTCATTAGTATAGGGTTTAAGTGTACTTACTGACCCAATAGTAGGTCCACAGTCGTCTCAAGTGACCCGTGTAACCTTAATAGTTGATCAGTGCTAATGGGCCTATAGCCCATATTGCGGGCCATATGGGCCCACACTCTCGTATGGCCTACATAGCCCCAAAATGGCCTCAGCCATGTAGTTCACATAACCTAGCTCATAATTTGCCATATTTAGCGCAATTTTTTCTGTGTAGGGCCCACAAACCCATTGGGTCCACACGGTCTAGTTTGGCCCAACGTGGCCCAGTATCATTTTGGTCCATGAGAATGCTCGTGGCCATCTCATCGCCCACACGGCTATGTTTGATTACATGGCCTGCCACACGGGCAGACACATGCCCGTGTGGTACCTTCAGCCCACTTTTTAGCTTTTCGGCTTTTGCTGTTACACATCTAATGGTAGTGTTCACACACCTATTATGGAACTGTAGACGCAAGACTTCTGAGGTCGAAGCACCTACGATTCACAATGACCCTACCATTAGTCACATATGTGGTTAATCCAAGACCAAGGTATTGAGAATACTTTACCCTACTCATCGCTACTTACCAATCAACCAAACGTAAAATGCCCTTTTGATCCAACCAACGTATTCTCTCCAACGATATAACCTTCACACGAAATAGTTAATCAATCTATAAGAATTTTTAACCCAACATAAGTACAACAAACTCTTTTATTTCAAGAATCCTGACTAACAAACAGATATCTTCATCTAAACCATCCTCGAATCTCTTGCACATAATAGCTTCAGTCGAAACATATTCTCGAGCATACTGACTTAGTCTCAAAAATTCTCGCTTGTATTCTGTAACAGACATACGACCTTGATTAAGCTTGAGAAACTCTTTACGTTTTTGGTCGATAAATCTCTGACTGATGTATTTCTTTTAGAATTCAACTACAAAGAAATCCCAGGTGACTCACTCTCTCGGAACCATTGGTATCAAAGTCTTCTACCAGTGATACATCGTATCTATCAAAAGTGAAACGACACATTTTATGCATTCATCAGGAGTCAAAGACAATTCATCGAACACTCGTATCGTGTTCTGTAACCAGAACTCGGCTCTTTCAGCATCATCATTTGTTGTAGCAGGAACTCTTCAGTTCCATATTTTCTAATCTTATCAACCGGAGGCTTAATGAACTGATTCAGATTAGCTTGTGACATAGCAGGGACATGCAGAGAATTGACCAGGGTTGAGGATTGTTGAACAGCCAAATTAGTTCTACTGTATTGGGTGAACCAATCATTAATCATTTGATAGAAGGCTTGTCTAGCCTCTCCATCATGGCTACTCGTAGCCAGTCTAGAGTCAGATGGTGTTGTCCCTTGTGCTGGAGCAGGTGCATTGCTCTCGACATCGTCAGCTATGGCTCCTACTGGATCCATTTGCTATATAAAAACACATTTCCATTGTTAAGATTCATCACACTATTACAGTTCATAAATATGGCATGTACAGCTAGACTCACATATGCTGTAATACCCTCTACCCATATTCATTGCTAGAATAGGGTACGAGGTATTACCGGAGTTCACGATTTTTTTTTATATTCAATATAGCCCCTTTATAAATATCTAACCTTCCCTGCAATATTAAATTGAGACCAATGCACTTCAACCAAACCAATTCAACATATTTTCAAGATAAATTCATGCATATTTATAACATAACATCATCACATACCCAAAACCAGGTTTTTTAACCATACTAATGGCTAACTTTATATTCATTTCACGTTAACATTTACTTTATTAGCTTATACATGCCATTGATTTCCAAAATAAAGTTTCTTTATATACCGAAATCCTGATGTCGATAATGTGATGTGTCTCCGACTAAATCCGACGTTCGAGCTCTTAACACTACAAAACAGGGGAAAATGAAACAGGGTAAGCACTTTGTGCTTAGTAAGCTCATGTAACAAGAATTATACTTACCTAATATTTTCAATACAATATAATAAACATTCCTATATCCATTCAATGCATTATTACCCTAACATGCACAAACTCAACATTCAAGTTAGTACAATAATTTCCATGTACCAATAACATATACTATGATTAATGAGCTCATCAATACATGATTTCCATTTCCTTATATATATATATATATTTTTCATATTTATCCCGTTGAACTTCTTGGAGTTTTTGATGGATTTTCAGAGGTACACTTTTAGTGTACATTTCCGGGTCCATCAATTCATATTCATGTGCGCACATTTCCATTTCAGAGAGCACACTCCCGCGTACCTCATCCTTATAGCGGGATTACCAGTCCAGGCTAAATCCCCTATAATATAAACTCATAGAGTATTGTCGGGATTACAGTCCAGGCTAAATCCCCTGCAATGGCAATTACTCTAATGAGCTTGGATCTGAATTACCAGTCTAGGCTAAATTCAGACCCTAATTCAGATTACCTATCCGGGCTAAATCCATTTTCCACATATTCTTCTGGAGGGTTATACCAGGATAGGATCACCCGTCTAAGCTAGATCCTTTTTACCGTCAATTCCTTTTCAGAGATCAATCGAATTTTCCTTCCATCCAACAGGGATTTCTTCCACTTTTTATCAAATATATCAATGTTTCATCAATTTTCATACAATGAACATTCAAATCATATTCACATATTTCAAGCATTTAAGAATATAATTCAAGTTACACGAACTTACCTTGATACTTGTTCGTGTACAAAAATCTATTAATCCTAAACTTTTTCCTTTCCTTGATCTAGCTTTGTATTTGAATCTTCTGGATCTAAATAAATAAATTTAATTATCAATTTAATACATTTCATGTTCATATGCAACAATTTCTATAATTTCATTATTATTATTTGTAGTTTATTCAAAGCTGTCTATTTAAGTCATAGTCACTAAATTATTTATAACTCGAGCTACGGAACTCAAAATTAAGATCAGTTAATTTTCCCTGAAACTAGACTCATATATATTCTTACCATAAAATTTTCAGAATTTTTGGTTTATCCAATACGTACATTTTATTCTTTAAAGTCACCCCTGTTCTGCTGTCTGACAGTTCTGACCCTTCTTCACTAAAAATTAATTATCTCTTCATATAGGATAAAAATTATGTTATTGTTTGTTTTTCTTAAAACTATACTCATTCAGTATTCTATACATATAAATTTAAGCCCCTAATTATCTTTCTTCAATTGTTTATGATTTTTCAAAGTCAGAATAGGGGAACCCGAATTCATTCTGACCTTATCTTACAAAATTCATTATATCTCAAAATTTTAAAATCCATTGCTTACACTATTTCTTCTATTAGAAACTAGACTCAATAAGATTTAATTACATATTTTTTTCATCTTCTATTTCGATTTCTACAATTTATGGTGATTTTTCAAAGTTAATCTACTGCTGCTGTCCAAACTGTTTTTGTGCAAGCTGTTTATTACCATTTTTCCCCTAAGCTTTTAATAAATGATAATTTCGTCCATACTCAATTAGCCTCTCAATTGAGCTGATTTTTCTCAATTAACATTTTATTCTATCACCTTAAACTAGTTTACAACCTTTAGGAATCAGAATTTCAGCAATAGACTTTAATTCCAAGCATTTCACAATTAGGTCCTAAAAATCAATTTCTATTGAAATTACCTAATAAAATCATCTCATAAACAAATTAAAGCTTTAATTTCATTCTATTTCATCATAAACTTACAGTACTCAACCATGGCGACTTTCAATGTCATCCATGAAAACAAAAACTAATGAATTTAATAGTAGGACCTAGTTGTAAAAGTCTTAGAAACACAAAAATTACAAGAAAATGGCAAGGATTAACTCACTTGGTGCAAAAATTATGGAATACCAGCTTAGAGAACCCTCCTATGGCATTTTTAGCTGCTGGAATTGAAGAGAAATGAAGAGAAATCTAGATATTTCCTATTTAGTCCTAGTGTTATTTAGTTAATTTTGCAATATTCCAATTTTGCCCTTAATTTATCAATTTTCCTGCTGATTTCATGCTCTTGCCATCCAGCCCAAATAAATTTTGGGTCTAATTGCCTTTTAAATCCTCTCTCATTAGACACTTAAGCTATTTAATCATCCCATCCACTTTTACACCTTTTACAATTTAGTCCTTTTTATTTAATTAACTATCCAAACATTAAAATTTCCTAACGAAATTTTAATACCACATTACTAACATTTCATAAATATTTATAAAATTATTTTTGAATCGATTTTATTTGATAGAGGTCCCGATACCTTGTTTTTACCCAATTTCTTCAATAATTTCTTTTTCTAACTAACCACTAAATCGGTAAAATTTTTCTATCAATATTTTCATACGATTTTCTTATCATATCAATTTTCATGCAAAAATATTTAAATAAATTTCTCTTGAAATCAGATTTGTGGTTACGAAACTACTATTCCGATAACCTTGAATTTAGACCATTACATACGCTACATTAGTCCTAGAATCGACTAAACCGTAGCTCTGATACCAATCAAATGTAACACCTCTAACCCGTATTCGTAGCCAGACTAGGGTTAAAGGCGTTACCTAACAAATCAGAACATTTAACATTCAATTCATATACATTATCCACAATCATAGTCAAACATTATCATAATGTCCCTTATATAGGTTATCTAGACCTTAAACATACATTAGAAAGGGGTCAGGACTAAAACGAGCTCATACAAAATTTTTCAAAACTTATACATTTTTCAAAGTTGTACAGGTCACACGTCCGTGTGAACAGGCTGTGTCCCTCACACAGCATTTGACACGCCGGTGTGTCTAGATGTAACACCCCGAACCCGAGACCATCGCCGGTGTCGGACACGAGGGGTTAACAAGCCAAGTTCACTTGTTTTGCCCATCCATTTGACATTTCCAGTCAGGCTGGAAAACTGTGTCACTGTCGCCTTAAAAATCATATCTCGAGTTTCAAAACTCGGAAACTGGTTTCGTAAATTTTCCCTGAATTTCGACTCATATATCCATCCATGGATTTATTTCTAGAATTTTTGGTCGGGCCAATTGGTACAGTTTATTAGTTAAAGTCACCCATGTTACAGGGATCGACTGCCCTGACCTTCGCGCGGTATAACTTGAATATCTATCTGTACAGGGCTTTAATGCTGGTGCCGTTTGTTTCTAATGAAACTAGACTCAAAATGGAATCTGTAAATATAAGGTATGTCTCCTAATTATTTTTGGATAATTTATAGTAAATTTTTAAAGTTGCAACAGGGAACCCAGAAACCGTTCTGGCCCTGTCTCACAATAGTTTTAATATCTCTTAACATGTAACTCCTATGACCATTTCGTTTCTTCCATATGAAAATAGACTCATCAAGGTTCATTTACATAGCTTATTCACTATTTAATTCCATTCCTACGAATTTTGGTGATTTTTCACATTCACGTCACTGCAGCTGGCAGCATCTGTTTTAAGGTAGGTCTTACCTATTTGGTAGTCTCCATGAACCAACTAGTCTTGCCATACATAGGTTCATATATGATCATTTTAACCATGCCAATGGCTGATCATATGACCAACATTCCCATTTCAAGCCATAGCCACATCATGACACCAAATATATACATACAAACCACAATTAGTCTAAGTCGATACTTCACTTTTACGAGCCATTTTAGCATGGCCGTACATATATACATCACAACATATTCAACCAACAAGGGTAGTCCTATACATGCCATTTCAAAGTTCAACCAAAATTTATACCAAAATAGAGGCGTCGATAGTGTGGATGACTTCGACTTTATTGATCCCGAATCCGATTGCTATCGAGCGAAATCTATAAAACAGAGAGCCAAAGTAACGGGGTAAGCATTTTTTTATGCTTAGTAAGTCTCAAGGAATATAATCAGCTCTAATTACAGCAATACATTCACATAGCCAAATGCATCATTTCATTAATACACATTCTTACTTCACACTTCATCATTATATACTTTCACAAAGTATCAATCAATTCAATAACTGAAATTCATTAGTCGATTGAGCGAATGTTGCTCAAACATGTCGACTTTCCAATGCACATATAACGTACCTTATCCTTTGGGCTTTTCGAGTGTACTAATTGAATTCATTACAGCAACCAACACTCACCTCCAGCCCAAGATTCTTCGGAATATAACCGGATATAATCACGTGCACAAATGCCTTCGGGTCTTAGCCCGGATAGAATAACTCGCACGAATGCCTTCGGGTCTTAGCCCGGATATAGCCACTAGCACAATTGCCTTCGGGTCTTAACCCGGATATAATTTCCAGCATAATTGTCTTCGGGGCTTAGCCCGGATATCGTTCAATTTCTCATGTACACATACACCAATAATCATTGGACATACATGTTTCATTTTCGTTACTAAGGCTCAAACGCAAATATAATCACAAGCATATTCGCCTTCGGGACTTAGCCCGGGTAGAATTCAAATGCTCATACATACATAATCAATAATCAATACACATTCATACTTTATTTCACATAATTCAAGTAGGGTCACTTCTTGAGGACTTACCTCGGATGTTGTCGAACGGCTTTTTCGGCTATTCGATCACCTTTTCCTTCCCCTTGTCCAATTGTGGCCCTCTTAGCTCTTGAGCTAATTCAAACAAATTCAATTTATTAAAACCTCATTGTGCTTGCTTATGGCGAATATGACAAGGAGTTTAAATGGTCATATGGCCACTCTTTAGCTTGAATACACAATGGTCATGCACATTTTATACTACATCAAGCAATTCAATACAATTTATTTGAGCATCAAGGAAAAGCTAAGGCCTTCAATAGGCTACCCAAGGCCGAATATTCATGTACATGTTGAGGTCAATTTTGCACTTAATACCTCACAAAAACAGCATGCATTTTACTAGTTAATGCTTTGCACATTGTGGCCCAAAACTTATAATATAGCTAGCATCAAGCACTTATATGTGTGCTAGGCCGAATTGTGCTTGCAATTTCACAAGCATTCTTCCACATCTTCTTCTTTAAACCAATATATTCATCACTTACTTCATAGCCAAAACATCATGTGCAAACATATATTTACAATATGAGCATGGCGAATTTCAAGGTGTCCATAGCCATCCAAAATACAAATTTTAACTAACATGCAAGAAGCATGAACCATGCTCATGAATGCATCATGGCGAATATGACAACCATGCTCCATTCAACTTCAATCATGGTTAAACACAAAAGAAAACTCAAAATCTTACTCAAGAGTAGACAATCCATCATTGCATGCATCATCATCAAGCTTCACACTTAGCATGCAATGGCTTTATCACCATAACAACTTTGGCCAAATACCATTTCCATGGCATAACAAGGATTTGAGCCATGGCTAACATGCACATCAAATTAGCAACCAAACCATGCATGAAACTCCCAACACAACCTCATACATACCTTAATCTTGATGCAAACTTAGCCAAATCTCCTTCTAGATCTCTTCTAAACAAAGGAAATGAAGCAAAATCCCTTCTTCCTCTTAGTATTTTCGGCCAAAAGGGTGAGAGCAAGCATGAACAAATTTTTTCTTTTCTCTTCTTGGTTGCACTACAATGGGGGATGCTACTCTCTCACACACATTTTTTTTTTTTCTCACCCATGCTTAGTTGTTTATTATTTCAACATCATCCATTAGTAAAACATGTTGGGAACATGTTCCTTGCCCATAACCTTGTCATGGCGGCCACTCCTCCTTAGGAAGGGATTATTTGACATGCAACTCCACCTTTTTGTTAACATGTACTAACAAGCCATTTAAAATTAGCCTATCATATTTCACCATGTTTCACTTTGATCCCTATTTAATACTTTCTCATACAAATGGGTAAAATTAGAGAATGAAATTTCCACATATGCATGCACACACATAGTAAGCATAGAATATAACAATTAATTATTTTTATGACTCGGTTTAGTGGTCCCGAAACCACATTTCGCTAGGGTCTATTTTGGGCTGTCACAACTCTCCCCACTTAAGAAATTTTCGTCCCGAAAATCTTACCGTAAATAGGTTTGGATATCGCTCTTTCATAGAATTCTCGGTCTCCCAAGTAGCTTCTTCTATCCGTGCTTGAGCCATAACACTTTCACTAGCGGAACCCGCTTGTTTCATAACTCTTTCACTTCTCGTGATAGGATACGAATCGGTTCTTCCTCATAACTCATATTAGCTTGAATTTCAATTTCTGATGGACTAATCACGTGCGATGGATCGGATCTATAGCGTCGAAGCATCGAAACATGAAAGACATCGTGAACCTTTTCGAGTTCAGGGGGCAAAATCAAACGATATGCCACTGGACCGACTCGCTCTGATATCTCATATGGCCCAATGAACCTCGGGCTCAACTTGCCCTTACGGCCAAATCTGAGTATCTTTTTCCAAGGCGATACCTTGAGAAACACTTTATCTCCCACTTGATACTCGATGTCCTTACGCTTCAGATCCGCGTACGACTTCTGACGATCGGAGGCTATCTTCAGACTTTCACGGATTACTTTCACTTTCTGTTCAGCATCCCTAATCAAATCCACCCCGAAAATCTTGCTTTCACCGAGCTCAGTCCAAAACAATGGTGTACGGCATTTACGACCGTACAAGGCCTCGTAGGGTGCCATCTTAATACTTGATTGAAAGCTGTTGTTGTAAGCGAATTCAATCAACGGCAAATACCGTTCCCATGAACCACTAAACTCGAGGACGCAACATCTTAACATATCCTCAAGTATCTGAATTATCCGCTCGGTGTAACACCCCGAACCCGAGACCATCGCCGGTGTCGGACACGAGGGGTTAACAAGCCAAGTTCACATGTTTGCCCACCAATTTGGCATTTCCAGTCAGGCTGGAAGACTGCATCACCGTCGCCTTAAAAATCATATCTCGAGTTTCAAAACTTGGAAACTGGTTTCGTAAATTTTCCCTGAATTTAGACTCATATATCCATCCATGGATTTATTTCTAGAATTTTTGGTCGGGCCAATTGGTACAGTTTATTAGTTAAAGTCACCCATGTTACAGGGATCGACTTCTCTGACCTTCTCGCGGTATAACTTGAATATCTCTCTGTACAGGGCTTTAATGCTGGTGCCGTTTGTTTCTAATGAAACTAGACTCAAAATGGAATCTGTACATATAAGGTATATCTCCTAATTATTTCTGTATAATTTATAGTGAATTTTTAAAGTTGCTACAGAGGACCCAGAAACCGTTCTGGCCCTGTTTCACAATAGCTTCAATATCTCTTAACATGTAACTCCTATGACCATTTCGTTTCTTCCATATGAAAATAGACTCATCAAGGTTCATTTACATAGCTTATTCACTATTTAATTCCATTCCTACGAATTTTGGTGATTTTTCACATTCACGTCACTGCAGCTGGCAGCATCTGTTTTTAAGGTAGGTCTTACCTATTTGGTAGTCCCCATGAACCAACTAGTCTTGCCATACATAGGTTCATATATGATCATTTTAACCATGCCAATGGCTGATCATGTGACCAACATTCCCATTTCCGATCCATAATCACATCATGACACCATATATATACATTCAAACCACAAATAGTCTAAGTTCATGCTTCCTTTTACAAGCCATTTTCGCATGGCCGTATACATATACATCGCCACATTTTTAAACCAACAAGGGGGTAGTCCTATACATGCCATTTCAAAGTTCAACCAAAATTTATACCAAAATAGAGGTGTGGATAGTTTGGATGACTTTGACTTTATTGATCCCAAATCCGTTTGCTATCGAGCGAAATCTATAAAACAGAGAGCCAAAGCAACGGGGTAAGCATTTTTATGCTTAGTAAGTCTCAAGGAATATAATCAGCTTTAATTAAAGCAATACATTCACATAACCGAATGCATCATTTCATTAATGCACATTCACATAATCGTACTTACTTCACCATCCCAACACTTATGTTCATACACAAATAACGGCTTCATTAAGGCCGATAACTCGCTCCATCATAGGAGCGGATATTCATACGCTCTTACTCCTAGCGCAAAGCACACACCGCACTTACCTTGTCATTGGGAAATTTCACAAGTGCATTAGCTGAAATTTTCCAGCAAGCTTATAATTTTCAAATCACATACCTTCGAGTTTAACCGGACGTCGCTACTCGTTCAATCGCCGGGGACATAGCCCGGTTATGGTAACCCACACCAAGGCCTACGGGACTTAACCCGGATATCACGATTTGCACAAATGCCTTGGTCTTAGCCCGGATTTAACAACTTGCACGAATGCCTTGGTCTTAGCCCGGATATAGCTACTAGCACAATTGCCTTGGTCTTAACCGGATATAATTTTCAGCATAATTGTCTTGGGCTTAGCCGGATATCATTCAATTTCTCATGCACACATACATCAATAATCATTGGACATACATATTTCATTTTCGTTACTAAGGCTCAAACACAATTATAATCATTAGCATATTCGCCTTCGGGACTTAGCCCGGGTGGAATTCAAATACTCATACACACATAATCAATAATCATACACATCCATATTTCATCTCACATAATTCAAGTAAGGTCACTTCTTGAGGACTTACCTCGGATGTTGTCGAACGGCTTTTACGGCTATTCGATCACTTTTTCCTTCCCCTTGTCCAATTGTGGACCTCTTAGCTCTTGAGCTAATTCAAACAAATTCAATTTATTAAAACCTCATTGTGCTAGATTATGGCCGAATATGACAAGGAATTTAAATGGTCATATGGCCACTCTTTAGCTTGAATACACAATGGTCATGCACATTTTATACTACATCAAGCAATTCAATACAATTTATTTGAGCATCAAGGAAATGCTAAGGCCTTCAATAGGCTACCCAAGGCGAATATTCATGTACATGTTGAGGCCAATTATGCACTTAATACCTCACAAAAACAGCATGCATTTTACTAGTTAATGCTTTGCATATTGTGGCTCAAAACTTATAATATAGCATCAAGCACTTATATGTGTGCTAGGCGAATTGTGCTTGCAATTTCACAATTATTCTTCAACATCTTCTTCTTTAAACAAACTTATTCATCACTTCCTTCATAACCAAAACATCATGTGCAAACATATATATACATATATGAGCATGGCAATTTCAAGGTGTCCATAGCCATCCAAAACACTAATTTTAACTAACATGCAAGAAGCATGAACCATGCTCATGAATGCATCATGGCGAATATGACAATCATGCTCCTTTTCAACTTCAATCATGATAAAACAACAAGAAAACTCAAAATCTTACTCAAGAGTAGACAATCCATCATTGCATGCATCATCATCAAGCTTCACACTTAGCATGCAATGGCTTTATCACCATAACAACTTTGGCCAAATACCATTTCCATGGCATAACAAAGATTTGAGCCATGGCTAACATGCACATCAAGTTAGCAACCAAAACATGCATGAAACTCCCAACACAACCTCATACATACCTTAATCTTGATGCAAATTTAGCCAAATCTCCTTCTTGTTCTCTTCCAAACCAAGCATGAAGCAAAACTCCTATCTCCTCCCTTAGGATTTTCGGCCAAAAGGAAAGAACAAGGATGAACAATTTTTTCTTGTTTTTCTTTCACTTGCACGGCAATGGGGGAGGATGAGCTATTTTCTTGATTTTTTTGTTTCTCCTCCAACATCATTAATTATTTTATCATTTAATTCATCATGCATTAACAAAACATGTTTCAACATGTTTTCTTTGCCCATAAACCATGTCATGGCCGCCACTAGCTTCTTTTGGGGAAATTTGACATGCAAATCCTTTATTTTTGCATGCATGAGCAACTAGTCATCACACATTTCACCATCATACTTTCAAAGTTCACTACTAGGTCCTTTCTAGTGAAATTCACCTTTATAACACTAAATCAATCATCAAAAATGTCATACATGGATACACACATATTATAGGCATCGAAATAAATTTTAAATTATTTTTATGCCTCGGTTTTGTGGTCCCGAGACCACCTTCCGACTAGGGTCAATTTTGGGCTGTCACAACTCTCCCCACTTAAGAAATTTTCGTCCCGAAAATCTTACCGGTAAATAGGTTTGGATATCGCTCTTTCATAGAGTTCTCGGTCTCCCAAGTAGCTTCTTCTATCCGTGCTTGAGCCATAACACTTTCACTAGCGGAACCCGCTTGTTTCGCAACTCTTTCACTTCTCGTGATAGGATACGAATTGGTTCTTCCTCATAACTCATATTAGCTTGAATTTTAATTTCGATGGACTAATCACGTGCGATGGATTGGATCTATAGCGTCGAAGCATCGAACGTGAAAGACATCGTGAACCTTTTGAGTTCGGGGGCAAAATCAGCGATATGCCACCGGATGACTCGCTCGATATCTCATATGGTCCAATGAACCTCGGGCTCAACTTGCCCTTACGGCGAACTCGAGTATCTTTTTCCAAGGCGATACCTTGAGAAACACTTTATCACCCACGATACTCTATATCCTTACGCTTCAGATCCGCGTCGCCTTCCTCGACGATCGGAGGCTATCTTCAGACTTTCACGGATTACTTTCACTTTCTGCTCAGCATCCCTAATCAAATCCACCGAAAATCTTGCTTTCACCGAGCTCACCCAAAACAATGGCGTGCGACATTTACGACCGCACAAGGCCTCGTAGGGTGCCATCTTAATACTTGATTGAAAGTTGTTGTTGTGCGAATTCAATCAACGGCAAATACCGCTCCCATGAACCACTAAACTCGAGGACGCAACATCTTAACATATCCTCAAGTATCCGAATTATCCGCTCGGATTGACCATCGATTTGGGGTAAAAGCGGTCTTGAAATGCAACTTGGTACCCAAAGCTTCTTGCAACTTTTTCCAAAATCGCGAGGTAAATCTCGGATCTCTATCCGACACGATAGAAATAGGCACCCGTGTAATCTCACAACGAGAAGCGTACAATTCCGCTAATTTGTCCATTGAAAAATCCGTGCGACGGGGACAAAGTGGTCGACTTAGTCAATCGATCTACCACGACCCAAACCGCATCCTTCTTACTTGCGACAATGGCGGTCCGGATACAAAGTCCATTGTGACTCGATCCCATTTCCACTCGGGTATCGTGATTGGTGAAGTAATCCTCAAGGCACTGATGTTCCGCTTTCACTTGTTGACATATTAAACATCTCAAACAAAGTCGGAGATGTCTCGCTTCATACCATGCCACCAAAACCGACGCTTCAATTCATTGTACATCTTCGTACTCCCGGGTGGATTGCCATTCGGCTACAATGGGCTTCATTCAGAATTATCGAAATGAGTTCCGAATTCTTTGGGACACACAGACGACTTTTGAACCTCAAACAATCGTCATCGTCGATTTGAAACTCCGAGTCCTTGTTCGGAACACACGCAGCCCATTTTGCAACCAACTCGTCGTCGACTTTCTGAGCTTCTCGAATTTGGTGTGTCAATAATGGTTTGGCTTTCAATTCAGCCACTAACACACTGTCGGATCGGACAGACAAGTGCACATTCATCGCTCGTAAAGTGAATAACGATTTACGACTCAAGGCATCCGCAACCACATTCGCCTCATAATCCTTTAACAGCTCGAGCCAACGTCTTTGTCGCAGATTTAAGTCTCTTTGGGTCATCAAATATTTGAGACTTTTGTGATCCGAGTATACATGGCACCTTTCACCAAATAAGTAATGTCGCCAAATCTTTAAGGCGAATACGATGGCGGCCAATTCGAGATCATGAGTCGGATAATTTTTCTCATGTGGCTTTAATTGCCTCGACGCGCAGGCCACAACTCGACCTTCTTGCATTAATACGCAACCTAACCCAAGTAGAGAGGCGTCGCTATAGATGACAAATTCTTTGCTGGACTCGGGTTGCACTAGAATTGGGGCTTCACCAAATAAGTTTTCAGTTGATCGAAACTTTTTGGCATTTCTCCGTCCATTCGAACTTAACATCCTTTTGGAGTAGCCGTCATCGGCGTGGCTATCGTTGAGAAGCCTTTTACAAATCGTCGGTAATAATCGGCAAGCCCCAAAAGCTCCGAACCTCGAATATTTCTGAGGCTTGAATTAAGTATGGCTGAAATTTTATTCTGTTAGACTCGAATACCGATGAGATACTACATGACCCAAGAAGCTAACCTCTCTTAACGAACTCACACTTGCTGAACTTAGCATATAGTTGCTTATCCCGTAAAATTTGCAAGACTAACCGCAGTGTTCAAAGATGTTCGGTCTCATTTCTTGAATAGACCAAGATGTCATCAATGAACACGACTACTTAATCGATCCAAATATGGTCTAAAGATCCGATTCATTAAATCCATAAATACTGCGGGGCATTAGTGAGCCCAAACGGCATCACTAGGAACTCATAGTGACCATATCTCGCTCAAGGCGGTCTTGGGTACGTCCAATCTCGGATTCGCAATTGATAATAGCCTGATCTCAAATCTATTTTCGAGAACACCGAGGCTCCCTTCAGCTTGATCGAACAAGTCATCAATACGTGGCAACGGATATTTGTTCTTTATCGTCGCTTTGTTAAGTCGACGATAGTCGATGCACGTACCGCATGGTTCCATCCTTCTTCTTCACGAACAATACCGGCGCACCCAAGGCGAAAAACTCGGCGAGCAAAACCTCTATCCACCAATTCTTGCAACCGAGCTTTCAACTCCTTTAATTCCGTTGGTGCCATATGATACGGAGCTATCGAAATTGGAGTGGTACCGGTACCAATTCGATGCCAAATTCTATTTCTCGAACAGTGGTAAACCCGCAATTCTTGGGAAAACATCCGGTATTCACAAACCACGGCGCAGATTCGGGTTTCTTTTCGATTCCTTGCCATCGAAAGCACGTCGCAAGGTACGCTTCGCACCCTTTTCTTACATATTTACGGGCCAACATCGGCGATATTACGGTGGCAACCCTTTAAGTCCAGTAGACTCAACCCGAATTATTTCATTATTCGCGCACTCAAATCGATAGTCTTGCTCTTGCAATTTACAACCGCATCGTGCATGGTTAACCAATCCAAACCAAGAATAACGTCGAACTCATCGAGCGGCAAAAGCATCAAGTCCGCCGGAAAACAAGAACCTCGGAACACTAGGGACTTTTCTTGCACACTTTGTTGACAAGCACGTAATGACCCAAGGGTTTGACACCGAATTACAAACTCGAGACTCAATAGGCAAAGTCTTCTTTGGATGCTAAGGTTTCACATATATATGAATGAGTAGAACCAGGGTCAATCAAAGCAATCACATTTGTATTGAAAAGAGTGAAAGTACCGTAATGACATCCGGAGGCAAGATCCCGACGCGCATATGCCATAAGTCCTTGCAGAGCACGAGCCTCGAGATCGATGGTAGCATCTCTAGATCCTCTCGACCGCCAATCGACATTGCCCATATTTCTAGGTGGCCTACCTCGATCGATGGTAGCACCGGGTTTCCACTCGACTCACATTCATTCAAGCGTCCTCGGGCAATCCTTCATAAAGTGGTCGGCCGATCCACACTTATAGCGAGAGCGATCACGAAACCAACAGCTCCCGAATGCCATTTGCCACAATGTGGACACTCCGCCCTCTCTCGTGATCATTTCCACCATCGGCGATCGAAGTGACTCGTGTGGTCACAGGGTCGATCGCGTCCTCGTCTAGAAAAGCCCGAACGCCTCTAGACCGGCTCGCATCATCTCGAAATCTCTTGATGCTTGTTGAAGAGACTTTCCGAGGACCTCTTCGAATTCTCCAGTTCCCACATCAGCTTTTGTTTCTCCTTTCTAAGCTCTTCGCTTTACAAGCTCGCTCAACAAGTACTACGAAATCTCGTATCTCGAGGATGCCAACAAACATCCTTATATCATCATTCAGCCCATCCTCGGCGTTTACACATAATAGCTTGGACGAAATGCATTCTCGCGTGTACGGCTAAGCCTCACAAACTTTCGTTCAGTAGTCGATAATTGACATAGAACCTTGCTTAAGATCAAGAAATTCCCTTCGCTTTTGGTCGATGAATCTCTGACTAATATACTTTTTTCGGAACTCGGTTTGAAAGAATTCCCAAGTCACTTGCACTCTAGGCACCACAGAAGTTAGAGTACTCCACCAATAGTAGGCGGACTCACGTAGCAAGGAGATGGTACACTTTAAGCACTCATCGGTGTATGGGATAGCTCATCGAGCACCCGGATAGTGTTATCCAACCAAAATTCAGCTCGCTTCGGCATCATCATCATCCGTAGCCTTAAATTCAGTGGCCCCATGTTTTCGAATCGTACGATTGGGGCTTACTTGACCTTATTTGGTCAGTCACGGAGGTATTGTGGGTGCGGGGTTGCATTTGTCGGGAATGGAGGTTGTGGAACAGTAGTGTTAGTTCGAATGTATTGATTAAACCATTCGTTCATCACACTATAAAAGGCTTGCCTAGCCTCATCATTCGGATTGCTGGCCATAGGTTGAGAGTCCGCCGGCATTGTCCCTTGCGCGGAGCAGCGCCACACTCTCCACACCATCAGCTATCGCTTCGGTTGGGATCGGGATCCATTGCTAATAAAAACACAAAGTCAAATTGTCGAAATCACCACACTATCGATTCATCATTTAATGGCATGTATAGCTAGACCCCAAACACATCACGGTAGTCCTAGAATCGACTAAACCGTGGCTCGATACCAATAAAATTGTAACACCCGAACCCGAGACCATCACCGTGTCGGACACGAGGGGTTAACAAGCCAAGTTCACATGTTTGCCCACCAATTTGGCATTTCGGTCGGTTTGGAAGACTGCGTCACCGTCATTTTAAAATCATATCTCGAGTTTCAAAACTCGGAAACTGGTTTCAGAAATTTTCCTGAATTTAGACTCATATATCCATCCATGGATTTATTTCTAGAATTTTTGCCAATTGGTACAGTTTATTAGTTAAAGTCACCCATGTTACAGGGATCGACTGCTCTGACCTTCTCGCGGTATAACTTGAATATCTCTCTGTACAGGGCTTTAATGCTGGTGCCGTTTGTTTCTAATGAAACTAGACTCAAAATGGAATCTGTACATATAAGGTATGTCTCCTAATTCTTTCTGGATAATTTATAGTGAATTTTTAACGTTGCGACAGGGGACCCAGAAACCGTTCTGGCCCTGTTTCACAATAGCTTCAATATCTCTTAACATGTAACTCCTATGACCATTTCGTTTCTTCCATATGAAAATAGACTCATCAAGGTTCATTTACATAGCTTATTCACTATTTAATTCCATTCCTACGAATTTTGGTGATTTTTCACATTCACGTCACTGCAGCTGGCAGCATCTGTTTTTAAGGTAGGTCTTACCTATTTGGTAGTCCCCATGAACCAACTAGTCTTGCCATACATAGGTTCATATATGATCATTTTAACCATGCCAATGGCTGATCATGTGACCAAAATTCCCATTTCCGATCCATAATCACATCATGACACCATATATATACATTCAAACCACAAATAGTCTAAGTTCATGCTTCCTTTTACGAGCCATTTTCGTATGGCCGTATACATATGCATTGCCACATTTTTAAACCAACAAGGGGGTAGTCCTATACATGCCATTTCAAAGTTCAACCAAAATTTATACCAAAATAGAGGCGTGGATAGTGTGGATGACTTTGACTTTATTGATCCCGAATCCGTTTGCTATCGGCGAAATCTATAAAACAGAGAGCCAAAACAACGGGTAAGCATTTTATGCTTAGTAAGTCTCAAGGAATATAATCAGCTTTAATTAAAGCAATACATTCACATAACCAAATGCATCATTTCATTAATGCACATTCACATAATCGTACTTACTTCACCATCCCAACACTTATGTTCATACACAAATAACGGCTTCATTAAGGCCGATAACTCGCTCCATCATAGGAGCGGATATTCATCGCTCTTACTCCTAGCGCCATAAGCACAAACCGCACTTACCTTGTCATTGGGAAATTTCACAAGTGCATTAGCTGAAATTTTCCAGCAAGCTTATAATTTTCAAATCACATACCTTCGAGTTTAACCGACGTCGCTACTCGTTCAATCGCCTTGGGACATAGCCCGGTTATGGTAACCCGCACCAAGGCCTACGGGACTTAACCCGGATATCACGATTTGCACAAATGCCTTGGGTCTTAGCCCGGATTTAACAACTTGCACGAATGCCTTGGGTCTTAGCCCGATATAGCTACTAGCACAATTGCCTTGGTCTTAACCCGGATATAATTTTCAGCATAATTGTCTTGAGGCTTAGCAGGATATCATTCAATTTCTCATGCACACATACATCAATAATCATTGGACATACATATTTCATTTTCGTTACTAAGGCTCAAACACAATTATAATCATTAGCATATTAGCCGGGACTTAGCCCGGTGGAATTCAAATACTCATACACACATAATCAATAATCATACACATCCATATTTCATCTCACATAATTCAAGTAAGGTCACTTCTTGAGGACTTACCTCGGATGTTGTCGAGCGGCTTTTACGGCTATTCGATCACTTTTCCTTCCCTTGTCCAATTGTGGACCTCTTAGCTCTTGAGCTAATTCAAACAAATTCAATTTATTAAAACCTCATTGTGCTAGCTTATGGCGAATATGACAAGGAATTTAAATGGTCATATGGCCACTCTTTAGCTTGAATACACAATGGTCATGCACATTTTATACTACATCAAGCAATTCAATACAATTTATTTGAGCATCAAGGAAATGCTAAGGCCTTCAATAGGCTACCCAAGGCGAATATTCATGTACATGTTGAGGCCAATTATGCACTTAATACCTCACAAAAACAGCATGCATTTTACTAGTTAATGCTTTGCATATTGTGGCTCAAAACTTATAATATAGCATCAAGCACTTATATGTGTGCTAGGCGAATTGTGCTTGCAATTTCACAATTATTCTTCAACATCTTCTTCTTTAAACAAACTTATTCATCACTTCTTTCATAACCAAAACATCATGTGCAAACATATATATACATATATGAGCATGGCGAATTTCAAGGTGTCCATAGCCATCCAAAACACAAATTTTAACTAACATGCAAGAAGCATGAACCATGCTCATGAATGCATCATGGCGAATATGACAATCATGCTCCTTTTCAACTTCAATCATGATAAAACAACAAGAAAACTCAAAATCTTACTCAAGAGTAGACAATCCATCATTGCATGCATCATCATCAAGCTTCACACTTAGCATGCAATGGCTTTATCACCATAACAACTTTGGCCAAATACCATTTCCATGGCATAACAAAGATTTGAGCCATGGCTAACATGCACATCAAGTTAGCAACCAAAACATGCATGAAACTCCCAACACAACCTCATACATACCTTAATCTTGATGCAAATTTAGCCAAATCTCCTTCTTGTTCTCTTCCAAACCAAGCATGAAGCAAAACTCCTATCTCCTCCCTTAGGATTTTCGGCCAAAAGGAAAGAACAAGGATGAACAATTTTTATTCTTGTTTTTCTTTCACTTGCACGGCAATGGGGGGGGTAGGATGAGCTATTTTCTTGATTTTTTTTGTTTCTCCTCCAACATCATTAATTATTTTATCATTTAATTCATCATGCATTAACAAAACATGTTTCAACATGTTTTCTTTGCCCATAAACCATGTCATGGCCGGCCACTAGCTTCTTTTGGGGAAATTTGACATGCAAATCCTTTATTTTTGCATCATGAGCAACTAGTCATCACACATTTCCCCATCATACTTTCAAAGTTCACTACTAGGTCCTTTCTAGTGAAATTCACCTTTATAACACTAAATCAATCATCAAAAAATGTCATACATGGATACACACATATTATAGGCATTGAAATAAATTTTAAATTATTTTTATGCCTCGGTTTTGTGGTCCCGAGACCACCTTCCGACTAGGGTCAATTTTGGGCTGTCACACTCGGATTGACCATCGGTTTGGGGGTGAAAGGCGGTGCTGAAATGCAACTTGGTACCCAAAGCTTCTTGTAACTTTTTCCAAAATCGCGAGGTAAATCTCGGATCTCTATCCGACACGATGGAAATAGGCACCCGTGTAATCTCACAATCGAGAAGCGTACAATTCCGCTAATTTGTCCATTGAAAAATCCGTACGTACGGGGGACAAAGTGGGCCGACTTAGTCAATCGATCTACCACGACCCAAACCGCATCCTTCTTACTTGCTGACAATGGCAGTCCGGATACAAAGTCCATTGTGACTCGATCCCATTTCCACTCGGGTATCGTGATTGGCTGAAGTAATCCTGAAGGCACCTGATGTTCCGCTTTCACTTGTTGACATATTAAACATCTCGAAACAAAGTCGGAGATGTCTCGCTTCATACCATGCCACCAAAACCGACGTTTCAAATCATTGTACATCTTCGTACTCCCCGGGTGGATTGCCATTCGGCTACAATGGGCTTCATTCAGAATTATCGAAATGAGTTCCGAATTCTTTGGGACACAGACGACTTTTGAACCTCAAACAATCGTCATCGTCGATTTGAAACTCCGAGTCCTTGTTCGGAACACACGCAGCCCGTTTGCAACCAACTCGTCGTCGACTTTACGAGCTTCTCGAATTTGGTGTGTCAATAATGGTTTGGCTTTCAATTCAGCCACTAACACCTTTGTCGGATCGGACGGACAAGTGCACATTCATCGCTCGTAAAGTGAATAACGATTTACGACTCAAGGCATCTGCAACCACATTCGCCTTTCCGGGTGATAGTCAATGATCACTCATAATCCTTTAACAGCTCGAGCCAACGTCTTTGTCGCAGATTTAAGTCTCTTTGGGTCATCAAATATTTGAGACTTTTGTGATCCGGTATACATGGCACCTTTCACCAAATAAGTAATGTCGCCAAATCTTTAAGGCGAATACGATGGCGGCCAATTCGAGATCATGAGTCGAATAATTTTTCTCATGTGGCTTTAATTGCCTCGGCGCATAGGCCACAACTCGACCTTCTTGCATTAATCATAACCTAACCCAAGTACAGAGGTGTCGCTATAGATGACAAACTCCTTGCGGACTCGGGTTGCACTAGAATTGAGGCTTCATCAAATAAGTTTTCGATTGATCAAAACTTTTTTGGCATTTCTCCGTCCATTCGAACTTAACATCCTTTTGGAGTAGCTTCGTCATCGGCGTGGCTATCGTTGAGAAGCCTTTTACAAATTGTCGGTAATAACCGGCAAGCCCCAAAAAGCTCCGAACCTTAGTAATATTTCTCGGAGGCTTCCAATTAAGTATGGCTGAAATTTTATTGGTCGACTCGAATACCGATCAGATACCACATGACCCAAGAAGCTAACCTCTCTTAACGAACTCACACTTCTTGAACTTAGCATATAATTGCTTATCCCGTAAAATTTGCAGCACTAACCGCAGGTGTTCAGCATGTTCGGTCTCATTTCTTGAATAGACCAAGATGTCATCAATGAACACGACTACGAATCGATCCAAATATGGTCTAAAGATCCGATTCATTAAATCCATAAATACCGCAGGGGCATTAGTGAGCCCAAACGGCATCACTAGGAACTCATAGTGACCATATCTCATTCGAAAGCGGTCTTAGGTGCGTCCGAATCTCGGATTCGCAATTGATAATAGCCCGATCTCAAATCTATTTTCGAGAACACCGAGGCTCCTTGATTGATCAAACAAGTCATCAATACGTGGCAGCGGATATTTGTTCTTTATCGTCGCTTTATTAAGTCGACGATAGTCGATCTACAACCGCATGGTTCCATCCTTCTTCTTCACGAACAATCTTGGCGCACCCCAAGGCGAAAAACTCGGGCGAGCAAAACCTCTATCCACCAATTCTTGCAACCGAGCTTTCAACTCCTTTAATTCCGTTGGTGCCATACGATCTGAGCTATCGAAATTGGAGTGGTACCAGTACCGATTCGATGCCAAATTCTATTTCCGAGCGGTGGTAAACCGGCAATTCTTGAGGAAAACATCCGGTATTCACAAACCACGGGCGATTCGGGTTTCTTTTCGATTCCTTGTCATCGAACACGTCGCAAAGTGCGCTTCGCCCTTTTCTTACATATTTACGGGCCAACATCGGCGATATTACGGTGGCAACCCTTTAAGTCCAGTAGACTCAACCCGAATTATTTCATTATTCGCGCACCTTAAATCGATAGTCTTGCTCTTGCAATTTACAACCGCATCGTGCATGGTCAACCAATCCAAACCAAGAATAACGTCGAACTCATCGAACGGCAAAAGCATCAAGTCCGCCGGAAAACAAGAACCTCGGAACACTAGGGGACTTTTCTTGCACACTTTGTTGACAAGCACGTAATGACCCAAGGGGTTTGACACCCGAATTACAAACTCAATAGACTCAATGGGCAAAGTCTTCTTTGGATGCTAAGGTTTCACATATATATGAATGAGTAGAACCGGGGTCAATCAAAGCAATCACATTTGTATTGAAAAGAGTGAAAGTACCGGTAATAACATCCGGAGAGGCGGCATCCTCGCGTGCGGCGTATGGCATAAGTCCTAGCAGAGCACGAGCCTCGGATCGATGGTAGCATCTCTAGATCCTCTCGACCGCCAACGACATTGCCCATATTTCTAGGTGGCCTACCTCGGCGATGGTAGCACCGGGTTTCCACTCGACTCACATTCTGCTTCAAGCATCCTCGGGCAATCCTTCATAAAGTGGTCGGCCGATCCACACTTATAGCGGAGCGATCACGAAACCAACACTCCCGAATGCCATTTGCCACAATGTGGACACTCGCCCTCTCGGCGATCATTTCCACCATGGCGATCGAAGTGACTCGTGTGGTCACAGGGTCGATCGCGTCCTCGTCTAGAAAAGCCCGAACGCCTCTAGACCGGCTCGCATCATCTCGAAATCTCTTGATGCTTGTTGAAGAGACTTTCCGAGGACCTCTTCGAATTCTCCAGTTCCCACATCAGCTTTTTGTTTCTCCTTTCTAAGCTCTTCGGGTTTACAAGCTCGCTCAACAAGTACTACGAACTCTCGTATCTCGAGGATGCCAACAAACATCCTTATATCATCATTCAGCCCATCCTCGAAGCGTTTACACATAACAGCTTCGGACGAAATGCATTCTCGCGCATCTGCTAAGCCTCACAAATTTTCGTTCGTAGTCGATGGCGACATCGAACCTTGCTTAAGATCAAGGAATTCCCTCGCTTTTGGTCGATGAATCTCGGTGATATATTTTTTTGAACTTCGGTTTGAAAGAATTCCCAAGTCACTTGCTCTCTAGGCACCACAAGTCAAAGTACTCCACCAATAGTAGGCGGACTCGCGTAGCAAGGAGATGGTACACTTTAAGCACTCATCGGGTGTGCAGGATAGCTCATCAAGCACCGGATAGTGTTATCTAACCAAAATTCAGCTCGCTCGGCATCATCATCATCCGTAGCCTTAAATTCAGTGGCCCCATGTTTTGAATCCTATCGATGGGGCTTACTTGACCTTATTTGGTCAGTCACCGGAGGTATTGTAGGTCTTGGGTTGCATTTGTCGGGAATGGAGGTTGTGGAACAGTAGTGTTGGTTCGAATGTATTGATTAAACCATTCGTTCATCACACTATAAAAGGCTTGCCTAGCCTCGTCATTAGGATTGCTGGCCATAGGTTGAGAGTCATTGGCGCTGTCCCTTAGCGGAGCAGCGCCACACTCTCCACATCATCAGCTATCGCTCGGTTGGGATCGGGATCCATTGCTATAAACAAACACAAAGTCAAATTGTCGAAATCACCACACTATCGATTCATCATTTAATGGCATGTATAGCTAGACCCCAAACACATCACTGTAGTCCTAGAATCGACTAAACCGTGGCTCGATACCAATAAAATTGTAACACCCGAACCCGAGACCATCGCCGATTAGTCGGACACGAGGTTAACAAGCCAAGTTCACTTGTTTTGCCCATCCATTTGACATTTCCAGTCAGGCTGGAAAACTGTGTCACTATTTCCTTAAAAATCATATCTCGAGTTTCAAAACTCGGAAACTGGTTTCGTAAATTTTCCCTGAATTTCGACTCATATATCCATCCATGGATTTATTTCTAGAATTTTTGGTCGGGCCAATTGGTACAGTTTATTAGTTAAAGTCACCCATGTTACAGGGATCGACTGCCCTGACCTTCGCGCGGTATAACTTGAATTTCTATCTGTACAGGGCTTTAATGCTGGTGCCGTTTGTTTCTAATGAAACTAGACTCAAAATGGAATCTGTACATATAAGGTATGTCTCCTAATTCTTTTTTTATAATTTATAGTAAATTTTTAAAGTTGCGACAGGGAACCCAGAAACCGTTCTGGCCCTGTCTCACAATAGTTTTAATATCTCTTAACATGTAACTCCTATGACCATTTCGTTTCTTCCATATGAAAATAGACTCATCAAGGTTCATTTACATAGCTTATTCACTATTTAATTCCATTCCTACGAATTTTGGTGATTTTTCACATTCACGTCACTGCAGCTGGCAGCATCTGTTTTTAAGGTAGGTCTTACCTATTTGGTAGTCTCCATGAACCAACTAGTCTTGCCATACATAGGTTCATATATGATCATTTTAACCATGCCAATGGCTGATCATATGACCAACATTCCCATTTCAAGCCATAGCCACATCATGACACCAAATATATACATACAAACCACAATTAGTCTAAGTCGATACTTCACTTTTACGAGCCATTTTCGCATGGCCGTACATATATACATCACAACATATTCAACCAACAAGGGTAGTCCTATACATGCCATTTCAAAGTTCAACCAAAATTTATACCAAAATAGAGGCGTGGATAGTGTGGTTGACTTCGACTTTATTGATCCCGAATCCGATTGCTATCGAGCGAAATCTATAAAACAGAGAGCCAAAGTAGCAGGGTAAGCATTTTTTATGCTTAGTAAGTCTCAAGGAATATAATCAGCTCTAATTACAGCAATACATTCACATAGCCAAATGCATCATTTCATTAATACACATTCTTACTTCACACTTCATCATTATATACTTTCACAAAGTATCAATCAATTCAATAACTGAAATTCATTAGTCGATTGAGCGAATGTTGCTCAAACATGTCGACTTTCAATGCACATATAACGTACCTTATCCTTTGGGCTTTTCGAGTGTACTAATTGAATTCATTACAGCAACCAACACTCACCTCCAGCCCAAGATTCTTGAATATAACCGGATATAATCACGTGCACAAATGCCTTGGTCTTAGCCGGATAGAATAACTTCATACGAATGCCTTGGTCTTAGCCGGATATAGCCACTAGCACAATTGCCTTGGTCTTAACCGGATATAATTTCAACATAATTGTCTTGGGCTTAGCCGGATATCGTTCAATTTCTCATGTACACATACACCAATAATCATTGGACATACATGTTTCATTTTCGTTACTAAGGCTCAAACGCAAATATAATCACAAGCATATTCGCCTTGGGACTTAGCCGGGTAGAATTCAAATGCTCATACATACATAATCAATAATCAATACACATCCATACTTTATTTCACATAATTCAAGTAGGGTCACTTCTTGAGGACTTACCTCGGATGTTGTCGAACGGCTTTTTCGGCTATTCGATCACCTTTTCCTTCCCTTGTCCAATTGTGGCCCTCTTAGCTCTTGAGCTAATTCAAACAAATTCAATTTATTAAAACCTCATTGTGCTTGCTTATGGTCGAATATGACAAGGAGTTTAAATGGTCATATGGCCACTCTTTAGCTTGAATACACAATGGTCATGCACATTTTATACTACATCAAGCAATTCAATACAATTTATTTGAGCATCAAGGAAAAGCTAAGGCCTTCAATAGGCTACCCAAGGCGAATATTCATGTACATGTTGAGGTCAATTTTGCATTAATACCTCACAAAAACAGCATGCATTTTACTAGTTAATGCTTTGCACATTGTGGCCCAAAACTTATAATATAGCATCAAGCACTTATATGTGTGCTAGGCCGAATTGTGCTTGCAATTTCACAAGCATTCTTCCACATCTTCTTCTTTAAACCAATATATTCATCACTTACTTCATAGCCAAAACATCATGTGCAAACATATATATACAATATGAGCATGGCCGAATTTCAAGGTGTCCATAGCCATCCAAAAATACAAATTTTAACTAACATGCAAGAAGTATGGACCATGCTCATGAATGCATCATGGCCGAATATGACAACCATGCTCCATTCAACTTCAATCATGGTTAAACACAAAAAGAAAACTCAAAATCTTACTCAAGAGTAGACAATCCATCATTGCATGCATCATCATCAAGCTTCACACTTAGCATGCAATGGCTTTATCACCATAACAACTTTGGCCAAATACCATTTCCATGGCATAACAAGGATTTGAGCCATGGCTAACATGCACATCAAATTCGCAACCAAACCATGCATGAAACTCCCAACACAACCTCATACATACCTTAATCTTGATGCAAACTTAGCCAAATCTCCTTCTAGATCTCTTCTAAACAAAGGAAATGAAGCAAAATCCTTCTTCCTCTTAGTATTTTCGGCCAAAAGGAGAGAGCAAGCATGAACAAATTTTTTCTTTTCTCTTCTTGGTTGCACGGCAATGGGGGATGCTACTCTCTCACACACATTTTTTTTTCTTTTCTCACCCATGCTTAGTTGTTTATTATTTCTAACATCATCCATTAGTAAAACATGTTGGGAACATGTTCCCTTGCCCATAACCTTGTCATGGCGGCCACTCCTCCTTAGGAAGGGATTATTTGACATGCAACTCCACCTTTTGTTAACATGTACTAACAAGCCATTTAAAATTAGCCTATCATATTTCACCATGTTTCACTTTGATCCCTATTTAATACTTTCTCATACAAATGGGTAAAATTAGAGAATGAAATTTCCACATATGCATGCACACACATAGTAAGCATAGAATATAACAATTAATTATTTTTATGACTCGGTTTAGTGGTCCCGAAACCACATTCCGGCTAGGGTCTATTTTGGGCTGTCACACTAGACAATGTCAAATCAGTGCATACATACTGACTTAATCACACAGCCTCAAGACATGCCCGTGTGTCTTGGCCGTGGTCAAACCTAACTTTGATCACACAGCTAACCACATGCTCGTATGCCTTGGTCGTGCTCAAGACTGACTTAAAATCGTAGGGTACCCTCAAGGGACACATTGTCGTGCAACATGACCGTATGTCACACATAGTTGAGACATATGTCCGTGTCTCTGCCCGTGTGGAGAAAAAATAGGTCATTTGAAAAGCCAATTTGCCACCCAATTTGAGTCAAACCTACAAGCATCAAACCAAGAATATTTGCACTATTAATTGAACCAATTTCAATACCAAAACATACATAATTCATGCCATATTATTATCAACCAAATTCAAGCTTATAAACTATACTCAATCATATCAAAACATAAGCCAAAGTTATATTAAACCATATGTTTCATAACTCTAATTACTTTATCCATTCACATACCAAAACCTTACCAAATTAACTATTTCACTAGACCATTAAAGCACATCAACACATACCATTTATGAACACAAGCATATACCAAATTCATTCATGAACTCATCCATAACCAAGCCATACCAAATGGCTAGATATACACATCACAAAACATAACCAAATCCTCTAGCCTATACATGCCATACTTCAATATATACATTTTCAAAAGGTACCAAAATATAGTTTGATAGTGTGGTGATGATCCTCGACGATACCCGAGCTTTCGATAGCTACGATATCTATAAAATAATGCAAACACACACAAAGTAAGCTTTCAAAAGCTTAGTAAGCCATATAAAAATAAGCTTATCAATTAAAGCATATAAGCATTATATAATTACATATAATCCATAGTCAAATGCTATCACAAACCACATAATTCATATACATTTCTCATATACTCAATTCATTTGCACATATGGCATACTTTCTCATACTTATATCACATATCATCATTTATACATATACTTACCTTTTAATTCTCAAGCATAGTATACATTTCGAACGTACCTGAATTGGATACCCATCTCATATATTCATTCTTTTTTTGGAATGCTCGTTGAACCATTCGGAATCATAAGGATACGCAGATAGCTCGAATAATGTAACAACCCGATTTAGACTCTAATCGGAATGGTGGTTTTAGGACCATGAATCTGAGTCAAAAAATATTTAAAAGTCATTTTATATGTTTATAATGTTTGAATTTATATGTGTGAAATTTTTGTGATTTAATTTGGTCGTTTGAGTGTCTGATTTAATAAAAGGGCTTAATCGCGTAAAATGAAACTTGATAGTTTAATGTGTAAGGGCCAAATTGTTATTGCCTTTTTAAATGGAGGCATTTAAGTTGCAAATAGACCATTGGAGCTAGTGATGGACGGTTGTATCCTTGATATATATGTTTTAGTTATTTAATTCTAAAGGTTAAATTTGTAAAATATATAAAATGTTAATATATCATAAAACATAAAAAAATTAATATATAGTTTCATAATGCTTTGTTTTGCCGAAACATAAAAGAAAATAAAAGAAATAAGTGTTTGAGGGTTCGACCATTGTTGGCGTTCAATCAAGGTATGTAACTAGCTTAGTTTTTTTAGAAATTTTATGTTTTTGAGATCGTTGCTAAGTTATCTACAAAGCCCATACTCGAATTTCTAATTTTGGTTAATATTTTGAGTTATTCCATTGATAAATATTTGAGTTTTGTGATGTTAGTTGATGAAATATGAAAGATATGTTTTGTACTGGAATTTTTGATGATTTTGATTAATTAGGACTAAATTGCAAAAATAATAAATTGAGGGACTAAAATGTAAAATAAATGAAATGTATGGACTTGTATGAATACTAGGAACATTTTGCCTAAGCATGGTGTACTCAAATTTTGTATGTTTTGTGTTTTATGTAATTTGGACTAAATTGTAAAAAGTGTAAAATGTCAAGAGTAAAATGGTAATTTGACCATTTATGTTTTTTTGGATGAATTTGATTGAATATTTGATTAAATAAGTTTAATTTATATTAATTTAGATCAGAAAAAAAGAGAAAATTAGATTTGGATCAGAGGAAAACTAAAGTTGTCGACTAGCCGTCCCGTTCTGTTTTTCATCGTCCAAGGTAAGTTTATAAGCAAATAGATGTTGTTAATTTTAATTAAATATGAGTTATATATCTTGAAATGAATTATGTGAATATATATATATGAGTTAGACGAATGTGTACAAGCTTGGTAGCTATGTTTATGAATTCGTTTCGATTGAGTTACGACGTCTGAAAGCCCCGTATGAACCTTAGGAATAGCTAGGATACATATGTCATGGCATAGGATTCAGATATGTGATGTGCGAGTAAGACCATGGCATCGATTCATGTGTGCGAGTAAGACCACGTTTTATACGTTGGCATCGATATATGACTCCGATATATGTGTGCGAGTAAGACCATGTTTTATATGTTGGCATCGATATGTGACTCCGATATATGTGTGCGAGTATGACCATGTCTGGAAGAATGGAATTGTTATGTGATTACATGTAAGACCATGTCTAGGACATTGGTATTGTACGATATATGTGATTATTCGAGTGTCCCATCCAATTCTGAATGGTTCATCGAGCAATGATAAGTTCTGATTGAATGTGTAAAACGAGCTAAAACGACCAGGTATGTGTTAGCTTATTACCTACTTGAATAAGGTAAGTAAGTTATTTAGTATTTGTTACAAATCATGTATGATGTAAATGGAGAATGTATGTGAATATGGAAAGTGTATTCGGCCTTTATAATATATAATGTGAATGTTTTTGAAATGATTCTTGAATATGTGCATTTAAGATTAGGTATATTCAGCCAAGGTGAAATTGTATATAGAAGTATATGTTATATATGAAATTATGATCTTGAAAATAAATGTGAATATGATAGCATAAATTAGTTTGGTTAAGTTGAGTTGATGTTAACATTGAGTTATTTATTTGCTTATGACTTACTAAGCTATGATAGCTTATTGTATATGTTTATTTGCATTGTTTTATTTTTCACTTTTATTTTCTTCTTTCTCTCTCATGTGCTCCATGGATTATTTTAAACATTGCTGGTCCTCCATAACTTGTTTTGGCGAAAGAGGCACCAAAGTGATATAGATCCTTATCATGGCACTTTCCTATTGAAAATTGACTACGAGCTTGTTTGGTCACCTTTAGTTTGACACCTTCATTGAGCCATTGCAGCTTGTAAGGACTCGAGTGTGTAGTAGTCAGCAAGGCAAGCCTCTCCACCATGAGTGTGCTGGCAACATTCATACAACTACCTCCGTCTATGACTAAACTGCATACCTTCCCTTGAACGTGACAACGAGTATGAAAAGGTTTTCACGTTGAGTTCACTTCCAGTGCTCTACACACTTAGGCTTCTTTTTACAACGAACGTTTTGCCCTCAACCGTATACTTTAATTCTTCTTCATCATCAGAGGAATTTTCGGCATCATTTTCATTCTTTTTTTCTTCCTTCTCCTTTGACTTGATGTCTCCATTGGGTCGAATCACCATTGTATTCTTATTTGGGCATTGGCTCGCAATGTGACCTCTTCCAGGACATTTAAAGCACTTTATGTCTCTCGATCGACTTTGAACATTTTCAATGGCCTATCCCTTGCTAGACTCGACCACAGATTTAGTTGACTTCATTGGCAACACATGTTCTTTATTTTGATTTGTCGAAGGGGTTTTACTCACACTTTGGCTCCGCTTAGACACATTGGAAGTCAAAAAACCTCGAACAGAGACTTTCTTCTTGAGTTGCTTCTCGACCTTAATGGCCATATGAACCATGTCAACTATCTCCACATAGTGTTGCAACTCCATAACATTGGCTATCTCTCAGTTAAGACCAGCCAAAAATTGAGCCATGGTCGCTTCACAATCTTCTTATACGTCCGCTCGAATCATGGCAACTTCCATTTCCTTGTTATAGTCCTCCACACTTTTTTGTCCCTTGGGAGAGATTTTGGAGCCGTTGATAAAGTTCTCGCTGGTAATATGAGGGAATAAACCTTCAACACATCACGGACTTCATTTCGGCCCAAGTACTAATAGGGCACTCGCTATTCTGCCTTCGGCTCGAGGTAAGTTGGTCCTACCAAATCATGGCGTAATTGGAAAATCCAATCGCCGCAAACTTGACTTTCTTAGCCTTGGAGTAATTATGGAATTCAAATACAAGTTCGATTTTCTTTTCCCACTTTAGATAGGCTTCCGGATCGGCCTTGGAATAGGGCAATGGTCAACTTGATACTTTTGAGATCGTCATCGTATCTTTCGCGACTCGTTGGCCGTGGAGACATTGGCCTCTCCTTTGGTCACTTACGTTAGAACCTTGATCACTCTCGGCCTCACTTGGTTCAGATAATTCAACATCTTGAACTTGTCTTCGGCCTTAACCTCTAGGTAGACTTATAGGGGTCATTGCTTGTCGAGCCCTTCCTTCCACATGATTGATTCCTTCTTGGATTGGTTCCAATTTTTTATAAAACAATTGTTCAACCCCACCTAGCAGGGCTTGTAGATTCAAATCCGGCACATTCCAAACAGGTGGTCTTTCCTTCATGTTTCATTCCATGTTTATTGATAAGAATGAAATTTAAAACCTTACCACGAAAACCTCACTAAACATTCAGAAAGAAAAATAAATGAATTTCAGTCACACTCGTGTTTGCACTCGTTTAATGGCTTTTTCAGCACTCTATTGCACTCACACACTCTTTGCCTTTTACCACTCAAACTCCTTCTCACGGTTTCGTATTTCGTCTCTTTTGGACTTATTTGCTGCTTTGGGGTCAGTTTCAAAGTGGTTACAAGGGATATATTGTAAGGGTGTAGGGTAGGCTGAAACAAAGTAATAGTGATTTTAAGTGTGGCGTTAGGGTGGTAAATGAAAGACAAAGGAATCACTGATCAGGATTACAAAGATATGAACATAAAAAGAACTTCAATACATCACTTTTTTTTTAATTCGTATTTCTTTCTTTCTTTCTTTTATGACTTCAAATCGAATGAAATAAATACAAAAGATCTTTCGAATAAAACTTGAATTTTTTAATTTACGAACCTATTCTGAGTTGAATACGAATGTCGGTACTTCTTGATTTACACGCTTAATACCAAATGATATGATCCGGCCCGGCATGGATAGTCAAGTCGATCAAGTTGCTCGATCATCTTCAAGAAAGTATCATTCAGTTTTAAGCATTTAAGAAATTGGCTAAGTAGTGGGTAAATTATCAAAACAGACTCAAAACATTAGGCTTAATTTTGACTAGGGTAGGTTCAGCTAAAGGAAGCAAAGATAGATAACTTTTGGTGAAGGATGGGAATGGAAAGTGAACTTAAACGTCAGAAGTGATTCAACACTATAAGAGTGTCACCCCGGTTCCTATATTGTTTAGGGTGGTAAAATGGTTGGTAGAAGGATAGTTGTACTCCACACCAATGCTTTGTGATAAGTTCAGAAACAAGTTCGGTTAGATACCACTAGCGAGCTAGACAAGTCACTCGAATCTCATACAGAATTGGAGAGGAAATTAACCTCACAAGAACAAATGTTCATTCAAATAAAATGGCAAAAGTTTACATCATAAATTAGTAAACTATTTACAGCCTAATAAGAGATAGCCGAATAGACAGAAATGACTAGCTTAAGAACGAAGTAATTCGGCCTTAAATGAGCTGAATGTTCTAGAAACAAAACTATAAGTCTTTCATGTCCATGTCCAGCCTTTGGGATGCCACACGTCAGCTTCTTAATGAAGGAATTTCAGCTGAATGTATTTGGAAGCATGGGAGTTGATTGGACATGTCTAGGTTAAGCCATGAGTTTAAATGAGCTCAATTAATTTCCATTGTTCAGCCAATAGGTGTGTATGCATTGATTGGGATAGCTTGAATGGTCATTAGTTGTGTGAACACTAAATTTTGAAAGGCCACTTGAGTGTGAATGCTAATAGCTGAATGGTCTTCATATGTGAATGGGGAAATCGACTAGTGTGAACACCTTCAAGGCTGCCTTGGGGAGATGTTTGGCCAGCTTGGGAAATTTAATGAACGGCTACTCTTTGGCCGAACAGTCTTTTAGAGAAGCTAAACAACCAACCACCATGCATTGTAGTCAACCATGCATGAATCTCTCCATTCGTTGTAACCGATTGCACATGCACCTTAAATTAACTCCTCTTCCACATTCGGCTGAACCTATTGAAGCAATGAACACATTAATTCAAATGCATATTCGGCTGAACATAAAGATAACATCATCTAGACAAATTAAATAACATACTAAACTAAATTAAACACACTTAATTAGGGACTAGCTAGTATAATAAATTCAACTAGCATAAACAAGTGAAAACAATTTATAAACTGATTTGAGCTAGAAAATTTGGACATGAGCTATAATAAGTTAATTGAAATTAAAACTAAAACTTAATTTATTTGGATGATAAAAGAAGCCATTGGAAAGGAATGAAATTGATTTCAAACGAGCTAAAGTAAGCTCAAGTGAGCTGATTTGAGTTAAATGGAGCTCGGGGAGCTAGAGAGGAGCTGAGTTCAGCTTGCACAAGGTGCAAGGGTTCTTTAGGGAGCTGGTCCGAGCGTCCTCATTGACATGGAGCTTTGATTCATCCCAAAGTTGGGAAAATAAAGTTGAAACAGCTTCTTGAAATTGCCTAGCTCGGGCTCGGGTCATTGGGCCTTTAGGATACTCGATGTGATCTTGACTCGTGCTTGGTGAGCTCCCGGGTTTGCTTACATCATGTTCTTACATGTTAACACATATCGATGCCACTATCCTAGACAGGATCTTACACGAAATTGATTAACGATGTCGATGTCCCAGACACGGTCTTACACGTAATCACAGTACAATGCCAATGTACAAGACCTAGTCTTACATGTAATCACATCTCGATAACCTAATGTCCTGACATCCATATCCTATACTATTCCTAGTTCGTACGAGACTTTCAAATGTTGTAACTTGGTCAATTCATGCTCGTACTTGCTCGTTCGACATTTGTAGCAATTTAATGACAATAAAACATATATAATTCATTTCAAATACATTTATTTGCATATGAACTTACCTCATAGTTAGAATAGACGAATTGGATCGATTACTCGATAAATTTAGGCTTCCCCCGATCCAAATCCGATTTCTTTCTTTCAGGATCTATATAAATTCAAAATTAACTCTTTTATTCCTCAATTCATTCAATTTCATCCAAAGCACACAATTTGGAACATTTTACACATTAACCCCTATAATTTTACATTTTCTCAATTTACTTCTTATTTCACAAAATCACAAATTACACAATTTCTTTCTAATTTTATGCTAGCCAAATTTCATACAGCTTTATATCAGTCCATATTTTCATTTATTTCACACATTTAACCACACATTTTACATTTTTCACAAATTAGCCCTTTTTATGAAATTTCACTAAAAATTACTTTACAAAACATGATAATCTATTAACAAACGCTCATTTTCCATCATCAAACATTCAAGAACTCAAGCATTCATGAATGGCAATTTCCAAATGTAACATCCCGAATTAGGGCCTAGTCAGGATAGTGGTTTCGGGACCATAAATCTGACACAGTAAAATTTGTTTTTATTATATTTTTATAGCCTACAATTATATGGAATGAGTTTTTGAAAATTTCACTCGAAAAATTTGACATTTGGGCACTTAATTTAGCCAAAAGGACTAAATCATAAAAAGTGCAAAACTTGAGTTCTAGAAGCTAGAGGTGTCTAATTGCTATGAAATTTTAAATTGGAAGTCCTTATGTGGAAATAAAACCATTAGTTGAGTTGTGTACAACAATGTATATGGTTAGGTATGTTTTAAATTGTTTTTCATTAAGGGTATTTTAGTAATTTGGCTAATAAAGCCAAAATAACATGAAAAAAAAGATGTCATCTTCTTCATTTTGCATGCCATGACTGAATTTTGCAAGGGGAGACCATAGTTAACATTTTCAAACTTTTCAAGCTACATAGTAAGTTCGTTTTAGCCTCGTTTTTAATGATTTTTACATTTTTAAAGTTGTTATCACTCGATCTATCTATTTCTACAAATATTTTGAGATATGGTTAAAGTATAGGGTTTTGAACCATGATAAATATGTGTGTATTTGGATATTTAATGGTAGATTATGAAGGTTTATGGTTAGAGAAATGACTTTTACTAAGTGATTTTCGGTAAAAATGCATAAAAGGACTAAATTATACAATTTGTCATAAATGTGTGAATTAGTGGAAACTGAGGGCTAATGTAGTTATGCAATTTGTTCAGCTAGGCTTAAAGTACAAAGAAATTGAATGAAAATCATTTTACGAGCCTAGGGGAAAAAGTGTAAATATGATAAAGTTTAGGGGCAAAAATGTAATTTTTCTATAGTATGATTTTTGGATCATATTGACTAATGTGACTAATAAATAGACTAAATTTGATATTATAGATAATAAAAAATTAGGTTCAGACCTAAAACGAGGGAAAAATGAGAAATTAATGGTTAGGCCCCTTTCTGTCATTTTTGGTATCGAGGTAAGTTTGAGTGATAATAATAATGCAACGTTATACTTGAATGTTATGCTTGATATTACATGAATTTTAAGTACATGTGTAAATAATGTAACAATGTAATATATTTTGATGTATTGACATTATGTGATAAATGTTTTATCATTATTATGTATGCTATGCCTAATGGTAACTTTGTAATTATGAATGATATTGGTCGTTATCCACGACATTACGAGCAAGTAAGATGGAGATGTTATGTACATGTGAGAAAAAAATCCAGTTTGAACTTTAGAAATAGTTTAGGATACAAGTGATATGTCACTAGGAATTAAGAAATTCGAACTCATTGAGTTAGTCTGGGTTCGGGATATGTATGTGGCATCCGAGCTCATTGAGTTGGTCCGTGTTTATAATGGATGCGATTCATGTAATTGGGTTCCAGGCAATGGTCTTGTGTATCCTACCGGTGGCTAAGTAATCTTTGAGTGGGTCGGATACCTGACAGCTTGTGTGAGCAGCCCATGTAGTTACACCTTGACCGATAGCTTTTATGAGCAGGCCCGTGAGTAGCTCCATTGCAAGCGTTACATGTTAAGAGGTAGCTTAGGCTATGTATATATATGTGGCACTTCTGTGCTAGTTTTTTCGAGTGTCCAATAGTATTCCGAGTGTTCAACGGGTAATACAATGGATGAGGTGATGATAGTCCCAAAAGGGTATGTCAAAGACAAGAATGAATATGTGAAAAATGTTGAAAAGGTACAGTTATGTACATTAAGCTTATGATTATTGAGACTTTCAAATGTCAAGACCTCGGTGAGCTAAGATGCACGAATTATGATTATGAATTTTGTTGCAATATCATGCTAACTTACATTGTGTAATTGAACATGGAATCCATGAAATGGTGAGTTCATGATTAGTTGAAAATGAACTTATGATAGTTATCATCATATTGTACTAAAACAGTTTTGGACAGCAGTAGCAGTCCAACTTTGAAAATCCATCAAAAATTGTGAAAATCGAATTAGAGATTGAATAAGATATAAAATTAAATATTATTTAGTCTAGTTAGCAAAAGAATTTCATATTATGAGATAACTAATTTTTTTTGAGATAGGATCAGAGTGATTTAGGGGCTCCCTTGTCTTAACTTTGGAAAATCACTAAAAATTTGTATAAGAATAATTATGGGTTAAAACTGATATGAAAAAGTTCTTAGTAAGTCTAATTTCAAGAGAAATACACGGGAACATCATCTGGATCCCGCACTATGAGATAATTAATTTTTAGTAAAGAAAGGTCAAAATTATCAAATAGTAAAATAGGATAACATTAAAGAAAAAAAATGTACTTATTGCTTGAACCAAAATTTTTAAAAAAAATTTTGGTAAGAAGATATGTGAGTCTAGTTTCAAGGAAAATTAGTAGATCTTAATTTGGAGTTTCGTAGCTCTAGATATAAATTATTTAGTAACTATGACTCGAGAAAATAGCTTCACCAAAACATAAGTAAATGTGTAATTATAATTGTATTATCTTAAGAATGATGTTGACATATTGCTTATTATTTTCATATGGACTTACTAAGCTATAAAGCTTACTCCATCCTTTCCATTTGACTAGAGTTGTTAGGTTAGCTTGGGGTTGGAGATAGTCGGAGGCAGCATTACACTATCAAATTATCAACTTGGGGTGTTAATAAACCTTAAGTGTTTTCAAGTGTGTGGCATATATATAGACTTAGCCTTTTGATATATGTGTTCCATGATTTGGCCAAATGTATTGGCTTATAATGATTCAATTGTATATAGCCATGAATGTGGCTTATATTGATTATTGGGTTGTAACCCTATTATATGTGCATGCACAAAATTAAAAATTTCATGTGATGTGAGTATGTGACTTGATGTGATGTGAAATGTCTTAGACAAGTATGTTATTCTACGCATGTGAAATATGTTGGTATGTTATAAAGTTATGAATTAGCCTTGAATATGAATATTTGATGATTAAGTTGAAATCTTTTGGTATGATGGTAACCGTGATATAAAAGTATAACTGATATCAAATAGATAAGGCCAAATAAGTGTAAAACACTTGAATCATGACATGAAAATGCTATGTTTGTGGCCTAAATGAAGATGTTTAATCGTTAAATGGAGGCCATGTTATATGTCCTTGATGTTGTATAAATGTGTGATGGTTTTTGGTTGACCAAGGCTTGGAAAATAGCCTAAGTGTTGGCCACACGGGTAGAGACACGGCTGTGTGTCTCAATCGTGTAGTGAACACGGGCTTAGCACACGGGCATGTGACTTGGCCGTGTGACCCCATTTCATTGCTGACATCATAAACAGAGAGTTACACGGGCTGAGGACACAGACGTGTCCCAAGTCACATGGACGTGTGACTCTCTAAACATGGAAAATTCTCTAAGTTGTGTAAAATTTCCAAAATTTCTCAGTTTAGTCCCAAACAACCCCCGATGTATGTTTTGGGCATTGTAGGCCCGTATAAGGAATGGTATGCATGTGTTTGAATGTTTTTGAATTGGTTGAAATATTATGGTGTGACAGCCCAAAATAGACCCTAGCCGGAATGTGGTTTCGGGACCACTAAACCGAGTCATAAAAATAATTAATTGTTATATTCTATGCTTACTATGTGTGTGCATGCATATGTGGAAATTTCATTCTCTAATTTTACCCATTTGTATGAGAAAGTATTAAATAGGGATCAAAGTGAAACATGGTGAAATATGATAGGCTAATTTTAAATGGCTTGTTAGTACATGTTAACAAAAAGGTGGAGTTGCATGTCAAATAATCCCCTTCCTAAGGAGGAGTGGCCGGCCATGACAAATTATGGGCAAGGGGAAACATGTTCCCAACATGTTTTACTAATGGATGATGTTAGAAATGATAAAATAAGAGTATGGAAAAAAAATTAGTGTTAGTAGGATGAGAAACAAAAAAAGTGTTCATCCTTCTCCATAGGCTTGGCCGAATGTCCTAAAGAAAGAAAAGAAAAATTTGTTCATCCTTTCTCATCTTCTTGGCCGAAAATACTAAGGGAAAGAGGAGGATTTTTGCTTCATGCTTGGGTTGGAAGAGATCTAGAAGGAGATTTGGCAAAGTTTGCATCAAGATTAAGGTATGTATGAGGTTGTGTTGGGAGTTTCATGCATGGTTTGGTTGCTAACTTGATGTGCATGTTAGCCATGGCTCAAATCCTTGTTATGCCATGGAAATGGTATTTGGCCAAAGTTGTTATGGTGATAAAGCCATTGCATGCTAAGTGTGAAGCTTGATGATGATGCATGCAATGATGGATTGTCTACTCTTGAGTAAGATTTTGAGTTTTCTTTTTGTGTGTTTAACCATGATTGAAGTTGAATGGAGCATGATTGTCATATTCGGCCATGATGCATTCATGAGCATGGTTCATGCTTCTTGCATGTTAGTTAAAATTTGTATATTTGGATGGCTATGGACACCTTGAAATTCGGCCATGCTCATATTGTATATATATGTTTGCACATGATGTTTTGGCTATGAAGTAAGTGATGAATATATTGGTTTAAAGAAGAAGATGTGGAAGAATGCTTGTGAAATTTGCAAGCACAATTCGGCCTAGCACACATATAAGTGCTTGATGCTATATTATAAGTTTTGGGCCACAATGTGCAA